>NW_024381561.1:0-24201 GCF_016835505.1 Polypterus senegalus
AAGTCACAGAAAGAAGTACTCTGAGATATCTTTAACATATTATAAAGAGGATAAACAGAGATAGGTATAATAGTATTAACAACTTTTAAGAAACTGTATATGGTGGCCTTCTGAAGTATTTACCCAGACCAGATTACGGCAATAAATAACATAGCACTGATACGACATATTACTGATGATCATAATCTGCAATAATTCAGAAAGTGACCACAAACAAAGATTAACTAAAGATAGAAAACAATCAGTATATTAGATATTTTAGTACAATTTTCATTTAGAATTTCCTAAAGATTTACCACTACTACCAGCTTTTCAGTGGACACTGGAGAATTTAAAATGACAATTTACACAATTCATCATAAAAATGGGTGTCAGGGTGGCAGCTCACTGTCTGTGTACAGTTCATATGTTCTTGTGAGTTTTCTTTGAGTTCTTCCATTTCTTCCCATCATCCAGCAGGCATGTCTGTTAAGCTGAACAGAGTCCCTAAAATTTCTGAAGTGAGTGTGCCCTGCAATACACTGTCCGATCTCTGTATTTACAGGCACATGAAGAAAAGGGATGGAATACAAATACATAATATATATATATATATATATATATATATATATATATATATATATATATATATATATATATATATATATATATATATATATATACATATATATAATAGATATTGTGAGACATGCCCAGACACCATCAGACTGAGACCACATCTTTACAAAGCACACACGTTTATTTCTCGCTAAATAATATAGTCCTGCACAGCACATAGTGTTCCCAGCACTAATCACCACTCCTCCGGGCTTCTATCTCTCTGTCCATGGGCCGCTTTTCCTTTTTCCACGGAAGCTTCATCCTGCTCCCACTCCCGACTCTAGCTCCCAGACTTTTATTCCCACCGGATGTGCTCCAGATGCTCTGTCTGACGACACTTCCTGGTGTGGTGGAAGTGTCAGCAGAGCACTCAAAAGCACTCCAGGCATCCCTGGAAGGATCATCCTCCATGTTCCCTGGTGAGGCAGAAGTAGAAGTTCCCCGGGCCCTCTGAGACTCAGGGCACCCCCTGGCGGTGACCACAGGCCCCAATGGGCTTGAGCCTCCTTGCTCCACTCCTGCGGTCCTCTCCCAATCCAGGGCAGCTGCCCCCTTGTGGCCCGGAGGACGTACATGCCACCTCCCGGTCCTGTCCCATATTGATTTAATTGCCTTATCCAATGGAGTTGACAGTCTGCCCAGTAGTGACAATTTATTTACCACAGATGAACTAGTTCCCCACTATAACAATGGACTGTGCAACCTTTTAGACAATCTTGCTCCTCTAAAACCCCGGACTGTCTCTTTCACCTTCTCTGTCTCCTGGTTTAACCTGGAACTTCGCCAACTTAAAGCTAAGGGCCAACGTTGAGAATGCCTTTATAAAAAGATGAGCTTTGATGTCAATAAGAATATGTAAGATGAACACATGAACGTCTATAAGGATGCATTGTCTGCAGCAAAAAAATACATATTACGCAACACTAATTGGGTCTGCTGAAGGGAATACTAGGGCTTTCCTCTCTAATAACTCACATCGTACATTCTTCCTTTATCTCTGGTCTTGTTCCTTTATCTTTTAAAATGGCTGTAATAACTAATTCTCAAGAAAGCTGTTGACCCCTGCAACCTAAATAATTATTGTCCAAACTCAAATTTACCTTTCCTTTCAAAAACACTTGAAAAAACTGTTGCTGAGCAGGTTAACTCTTACCTTACTGACAATCATTTGTTTCATCAATTTCAGTCTGGCTTTCGTCTATATCACAGTACTAAGACAGCCCTGGTTAAAATCATCAATGGACTGCTGATGGCAGCTGACTCTGAGCTGCTAACTATACTTGTACTCCTTGATCTGAGCTCTGCTTTCAATACAGTCTCTCATGATATTCTACTTGAGAGATTAAAATTGATTGGTATTATTGGAGCTCCGGGCGGCACAGTGGTGCTGCCTCGCAGTTAGGAGGCCTGGGTCCGCTTCCCGGGTCATCCCGGCGTGGAGTTTGCTTGTTCTCCCCGTGTCTGTGTGGGTTTCCTATGGGTGCTCCGGTTTCTGTCCACAAACATGCAGGTTAGGTGCATTGGCAATCCTAAATTGTCCCTAGTTGGGTGTGTGTGTGCCCTGCCCAGGATTTGTTCCTGCCTTGCACCCTGGGATTGGCTCCAGCAGACCCCCATGACCCTGGGTTATGATATAGTGGGTTGGATAATGGATGGAACTCCACATGCCTGGTTTAAATCTTATCTCTCAGATCATAGACAGTTTGTACAATTAAAATAATTCTGATCACAAGTTTTCCCAGTTATTAGTGGTGTTCCCCAGGGCTCTGTCTTAGGTCCCCTTCTATTTCTTATTTACTTTCTGCCACTTGGTCATATCTTTAGGAAATTTTATATTCATTTTCACTGTTATGAGGATGACACCCAGCTCTATCTGTCTACTAAGCCTGATTCCACTCTTCCATCTTCTTCCCTCTCTGGCTGTCTGCATGAGGTTAAATCAAGGCTGTCGTTAATTTTCATAATTTAAACAGTAATAAAACAGGAGATCTTAGGGTAGGAACTAAATCTGTTTTGGATAAATGTGATAATATTTCATTGACTATAGATAATTCTCTAATCTCTTCTTCCTCCCCAGTTAAGGGCTTAGTTGTTATTCTCAATAGTACCTTAAATTCAAGGCGCATATTAATAATGTTACTTGGTCCTCATATTTCCATCCACATAATATCAGCTGTTTACATTCATCTTTTTCACTCTACCAACACTGCTATTCTTGTTCATGCTCTGGTTACATCTCGTATCAATTATTGGATTTCTGTTCTTTCTGTTCTTCCTCAAAAACTCCTTTACAAACTTCAATTGGTTCAGAATGCTGAAGCTCGCATTGTCATTACCAGAACCCCTTCCACAGAACACATTACTCCAGTCCTTCAGCAGCCTCACTGGCTCCTTATTAAATACAGCATTGATTTTAAGATTCTGCTTAGTACTTACAAGACCCTCCATAATATGGCACCTCCTTATCTTTCCGATCTTCTTCACATCTCCATTACTTCTCATATCCTTAGATCTGCTTCCTCTATCAATTTTATTATACCTCCTGCTTGCTTGACTACTATGGGGTTCAGAACTTTCAGTCGAGCAGCCCCTTGCCTCTGGAATTCACTCCCACAACTCGATAATATCCACTCTCTTCTACCTTTAAGCTGACTTATTCTGTCTGATAATTTTGGTTGATAAATTTAAATTCAATTGTATTATTGTATTTATTCTGGTTTTATTATAAAGTAATATTTTATTAGTTTTGTGACTTTTGTTGTTAATGTGCTCTGTAAGGTGTCCTTGTGCTCCTTGATAGGATAAGTTCTGTCACTAGTTATATACACTTCCTAATAATACCAGGGTGTTGTACGGTGTTAGCCATTATAAATGTAGAGAAAAGCCAAGCAAAATGACACCTTTCATTGGCTAACTAAAAAGATTGAAATATGCAAGCTTTCGAGGCAACTCAGGCCCCTTCTTCAGGAAAGATGTCACATTTTGCCTGAAGAAGGGGCCTGAGTTGCCTCAAAAGCTTGCATATTGTAATCTTTTAAGTTAGCCAATAAAAGGTGTCATTTTGCTTGGCTTTTCTCTACTTCCTAATACCTAAACTGTGAGGGTGGCATTGATTTACTCACTGCTAGCTTGTACTGCACTGCCCTCCTTCACATGCAGTTTTTGTTTGTCAGTGCATGGACCTGAGATGCTGCTCTGAACGTTCCTACTGAATTTCGTAAGAAATTTACAACAGCTAAAGACTAATCCTTCACTATAGTTACTGCAGTTCACGTACTGTGATAACAATACCATAATACTGTACATTTGCTGGCTTTATCTTAACAATTAAGTTACAATTAATAGCTCTCAGGATCACAGTAGGTGTATTTATGGTTTGATGAAGGTGATGCTTTGTTCCTTTGCTAGTTGACTTTCTCCACACAGTTGGAAAGATCAACAAGCACATTATTCTTTCTTTCTTCAGGAGGAGCTCTTCTCCTTCTCCTCCTTGATCGCACCTTCTGGTTGCAGTTTTCTCTTTGAGGTTTTTAAATGCAAAGTCCTTGATTGCTAGGAAAGTTACGTTTACTATGGCAATTAATGATCAGTTAACTCCCGTTGTTTGTAAGACGAATGTGTGGTTTTTACAAATGGTCTCTCTCTGCACACACTTGCTATTCATCAGCAAGGTTTTGTCTAATGACAAAGTTGTCCCACTCTAATACAGAAAAGTATTCTACCCTTCCAGTCCAGCATGCAGTTACCCTTTGGAGTAAAATTGATTACTCCAACCTTTGTTGCAGCCACACCCTCGACATAGAAATACTTGCTATAGAGCATAGAACTTGTAGCCAGATTAAGAGCAGTGGGTTTGATAAAGAGAATCCAGGTTTGGGAATGTGCAAGAGTTTGGATAGGCAGCAGTGGTTGTCTTGACATTGTTGTCTTAGATGCACATAAGCCTATCCTTTTGGTTGACATTTGGTACATACCTTTGTCCGTGAAGGTTGCCAGTCATTAAATTATGGCTCTTTGATTGAGCCACATATCTAAGTGGTACCATTTGAAGACAGCTGTGAGAAGAGGACTGAATATATTATTAGATAAGGCACAAATGTTGTGTTCCAAAGAGAGGCCCAGTCAAGAAGAAGATGATATTAAGAATGTCTGCCAAGGACATGTCTTCCAAGCATAGCAAAATGGATAATGCTAGTCTGTCCTACATTTTCCAACTTTTTCATTCTGATACTGCTTTGGAATATACATACTCAAACACTATGGAAAGAGTTATTCAAAAATGAACATACACTTTCTTGGTTTGCCATATAGGTAACCACCTGCTTGAATTATTCATGCTATGGTTTACTCTGTACACCAACTGCCATTACCTATTCACCAACTACTGTAAGTAGAAATTCTGTAGTTCAACTTTCCTTTGAATATGGTATCAGAGCAGGAGCCTACCTGAAGGCTGACATGATAATGTCAATTGCTAATTTACAAAACTATCATACATGCATATTTAAATATTTTGACCATCTTAAAAATAAACAATCTACAGTATATATATATAATTCACTAAGGCAAGACAACCATGGAAAGCACGCCGGAAGGGGCGTGGATTCACTAAGCCGCCGACAAGTGAGACACCTATGGCACACGCAGGAAGGAACCATGCCCACCAACTCCAAGACCATTGGATACGACGACAACTCACAGAGCCACGCCCACCAACTCGGACGCGACGACACAGAAAAACCGGAGTCATTTATATTCGTCTGTCGTAGAGGTCACATGCATTTCCGACCCATGTTGACTGTTAATAGAGGCATGTTTCTCGCGGAGGTGAATCACCATATGCGGCGTGTAAAACTGTTTGCGAGGGGTATCCCATGGGATCCTTAAAACTATCCTTTACAACTGAGGTTAAAACACAATGAAGTGAGCAGTCTTTAAAAAATGAGTTTTCGGTTACGACGCACGACCGCGTGCACCATAGCAAACTGTTTTACACGCTACATACAGCAATTCGCATCCGCGACAAACATGCGTCTTCTTAGATACTCCTGCACTTTGTACACACCCCCCTCCCACCGTGGTCAGGTGTCTTGGTGGATTATATATAGAAAGGCAGCCAAAACCGTACAGAGCAATGAAAAGTCTACGTGAGTCACAGGTGCATCTGGACTGTACAAAGATGACAACGACTCGAGTGACGAGTTGGAGGTGGGCACGTGAGCAGGCAGTGTATACTGAACGAGAAATCAGCAGACTAGCATAACGGAGGGAGCGGAGTGGATGTCCTTCTCCTCTCCTCCCGTTCCACCCTCAGCGCCGCATGGATGATTGTGTGTTGGTTCGTTCCATGCATTGGTTAAAACCCAATGAAGGAAGCAGTCTTTAAAAACCAATAAGCCCTGTGCCTCTGTTTCATTACCGTCTCACCTGCTTCACCAATGCAGGCCCCGCAACAGGCAATCCGGCGGCGTCATTCCCATGACCGCGGGCAGCCAACCGGGTAACCAAAGTCTTTGGGTTCAGGGGGGAGTATGGTTACAAAGCTGAAACTTAAAGGAATTGACGGAAGGGCACCACCAGGTGTGGAGCCTTTCGCTTCATTTGACTCAACACAGGAAACCTCACCCGGCCCGGACACGGACAGGATTAACAGATTGATAGCTCTTTCTTGATTCTGTGGGTGGTGATGCATGGCAGTTCTTAGTTGGTGGAGCGATTTGGCTGGTTATTTCCAAAAACAAACGAGACTCCCGCCTGCTAAATAGTTACACGACCCAACAGCAGTCGGCGTCCAAATTCTTAGAGGGACAAGTGGCTTTCAGCCACGTGAGATTGAGCATTAACAGGTTTGTGATGCACTTGTATGTCCGGTTCTGCATGCGCGCTACACTGAATGGATCAACGTGTGTCTACCCGGCGTGGGTAAGCCGTTGAACCCCATTCGTGATGGAGACCGTGGCTTCCAAATGTTCCCCGCGAACGAGAAATTCCCAGTACGTGCGGGTCATACGCTCACACTGATTACGTCCCTACCCTTTGTAAAGCCCTCCCCATGGTCGGGTGACTTGGTGGATTATATATAAAAAAAAAGCAGCCGGAACTGCAAAGAACAATGAAAAATCAATGTGGAAACCGACTGAGGCGGTGTTTGGAAAATTAACAGTCAACGTGACTCACAGGTGCGTGTGGACTGTACACAGACGAAAGCGACTCAGGTAGGGAGTTGGGGCGGGCACATAAGTGGGCAGTGCGTACTGAACTTCAACCCCGTCCTTCGCTTTGGAAGGAGAAAGCGCGACGGCGCTCCTCCGGTTTTCAGTCACGGACAATTGTATGTTGGTTCGTAGCGTGCATTGTTGCAATGTTACTTTTCTTGGTGGTTTATTAAATTACGGATTTTTCAAATGTTTATTTTTTCCTCTGTGCTTAAAAATCATTTAAAAGCGGCCTGATTATGCGGCGTATGCTACGCCGCGGGTTGGCTAGTATTTAATATTTACAATCTTTGAATAACTGTGCCTTAAACATGTCACCTTATTAACTAATTTCTTCTACTACATGTAGGTCAGACATTTCATTTTGTGCTTCATATTTTAAGCTTCTCTTACTATATACTATATAAGTTAAACTTTCAGTCTGTGATAAAGATGCAGATAGCATATACAGAATATGCCAGTGCTTTCAAATTATTAAATGTCTCGACCACTTGAAAGAGTATTGAGAACAGGGCCTTTCAATACAATTTCCAGATAATCAGTGGTAGTCATCTCTAGATAAAATACGTTCTTCTTCAATTTGTGTGAAACAAAATATAACAGGTTAAAACTTAAATCACACAAATCTTTCTCAGCACATACCATATCAAGATGTATCTGAGTCAAGACACTAATTGTGTGTAACTCAGCCTGGCATCTGCTTCACTGAGTCACATGTTTTGTGTTTTGCGAATGTTGCCTGATCATGCCTTACTGAAATAAAATATGTGCCTGTCTATCAGGCAGTCTGTGATCACCATAATCCCTGATTCCACTAACAACATAGTTTTGGGTAACATCTAACATGACATTATTGCCTAATAAACTAATTTGTTAGCTTACACTACATAGCTCGCATGCTATCTTATTTTACTCAAATGCAAGATAAGGTGGCCCAGCATTACAACTTTTTTCATAGACTTCAATGATTCTAGTGTTAAACCATATCTTATTATCAGCTCATTGTTATTATCTTTCTTCTTACGTATTTTTTGAACTAACTGAAATGATCTGAAATGATATTAATATTTGAAAAGCTCTGCAAATTTCTTCCATTTCTGATTAATGAGGATCATAAGAGTTTTACTGACAAATGACTGCCATGGCCACTTCTTTCTTCACTGCATATTATCAATATACAGTCTTTTATTTTTTTTTAGAAAATTCCAGTAGCAATTCTCCCTTTTCATTTCATTGTCCATCTCAATGCTGTCCATCACATCCTCAATCCCATGTTATCCTCACATCCTGAAATCTCACATTAACTTCATATCCCCTGGTTTGCAATCCAGCAAAGTGCCTGATAGTCATTAGCCTGAATAAAGAAGACATACTGACTACCGGTTCCTCCACGGTCATAAAAAATGGAAATTAAGTGATGCTGAAAAGGATGAAGAAAGAAATCTAACTTGATTGGATGATGACCAGTATGAAAAGGCACCATAGTCTTGGGGACTAGGGGTTTTGGAATTAAATGTGCTACAGAGTCCCATGCTGCCGCTTTGTGGACTAGGAATGGCATTTCAATGCTGAAAGATATGAGACACTGAAACAGAAACCCAGCAAAGTGAAGCATGACATTACTGACCTCTGCAAAGAAGGATGAAGTGGATGTGGAGAGGTGAAAAACTGGTAATTGATTTGTTCTAGAAATGGTAAGCATGACAAAGAAGTAGAAATGTTACCAAGTAAAATGACACAGAATGCATTGATGCAATATAGTTGTGTGAATGAGCAAGTAACGTATACCAAAGTCTGAGGATACCCAAGAAATATGTGTTAGTAGTGTAGGAGTAGCAGTGTATGCACCAACAACATCTCACAGCATTGAGGAAATAGAGACATTTTGTAATACACCAAAAGAAGTACTGTCAAAGGTTAAGAAAAGTGACTTCAACATCATATTTGGAGACTGGAATGCAAAGATAAGAATCAGTAATGTTGGAATTTTTAAGAAGAAGGAAAATACTAAATATAAGTTTATTGACCATCATATGATTATCAGACATACCTTCTGATGAAAATCTGGAATTAGTGGCAGCTCAATACACAGCTCCTAATATGTAATATATACAGTACATATATACATGTATATATACATATACATAGTATGTTTTCTATTGTACAGCCATTTCCTGAATTAAACTGTAAAATCTTTGAGCAGTACATGACTTGTAACTGGCCTAAATCATTAGGAAAACAGAGATAGGCTTACACACTCATATTTAAATAATTAATTTTTCAATATTTAATTTTTACTCAATTAACTGTGAATGATGCCCATTTGCTTATTTGGAGACAGAAGTGTTATAAATTTAACATCTCTTCATCCACTGTGAATTTTAAGAATTTTACTTTAACATGGCCTTTTCATAACTTCACTTTAACTTAATCTTGATACTCTGTATGTTCAATTCATTATAATAACTATTCATGGTGGCTCTAAAATCCGTACTGACCCCTACTCTCTTTTCTGTTTCTTTTTCCGGTTTCTTTGTGGTGGTGGCCTGCGCCACCTCCACCTACTCAAAGCTTCATGATACTCCAACAATGATGGAAGGATTAAAAGCCAGAAGTCTACGTGACCATCATCATCAAGTCCTTCTGTGAGAACCCTAAATACAAAGAAGACTGTTTCATTTATGTTAGGTAGAATGCCCAGAGGGGACTGGCTGGTCTCATGGTCTGGAATCCTTGCAGATTTTCTTTTTTTCTCCAGCTGGAGTTTTTTTTTTTTCTGTCCACCCTAGACCTTACTCTTATTCTATGTTAATTAATGTTGTTTTATTTTATTACTGTGTCTTTTATTTTTCTGTTCTTCATTATGTAAAGCACTTTGAGCTACATTTGTTTGTATGAAAATGTGCTATATAAATAAATGTTGTTGTTGTTAGGAGACACTCTTCACCTCCTACACCTACTGACTTATTAAAGACGTCACTGTAAACAGGGCAGAATAATTTAAATTTCTTGGCACAACTATCACTCACGGTCTCAACTGGGATTAAAATAAAACCACTCTTACCAAGAAAGCTCAGTAGCTTATATTTTTTCTTCAGACTAAAAAAGTTTAACTTGTCCCATTCAGTGCTGATAAGGTTTCATCATCATTAAAATAATCCTCACTTTGGCAAAGCATCTGCTGACTTGAAACATAAACTGCAGTGTGTTAAGCGGACAACAGAAAAGATCGTAGGCCTGAAACTGGACTCCATTAAGGTCCTGTATACATTACAGGTCAGGAAATGTGCTGGAAATATAATCATAGTCTACACTCACCTGGGCAATCATCTCTTTCAGTTATTACCACAGCGGAAACATTATCAGTCTCACTAAAGGAAAGAAGTGCTAGACATTTAAACATTCTGCAGTCAGTTTGGTTCAACACAGTCTCTGATTCATCTTTGCCGTTTCCAGATCCATCCAGTCTAAATTATATATATATATATATATATATATATATATATATATATATATATATATATATATATATATCCATCCATCCATTTTATATATATATACTGTATATATGTATAAAATATCGTATATATACACAATATATATAAATATTATATATATATATATATACTTTGTATATATATATATAGTGCCCTCCACGATTATTGGCACCCCTGGTTAAAATGTGTTGTTAAGCTTCCAATAAATTCTTTTTTTTCCCAAAAAATATAGACTCACAACACAAAAAAGACAAAAATCCAACCTTTAACTAAAGTACATTTATTCATTGGGAAAAAAATCCCACATTAAGAAATACATATTTTACATGAAATCATTTGTGCTACAATTATTGGCACCCCTAACAATTCCTATAAAATAAATGTAATTGAAGCACTTAATTTCTAGTTTATTTTTTAAAGTTGATCAGAGTAAATTGGAACTTAGTAATTAATGACTTCCTTTGTCCCTGGGGTATAAATATGATGTGACACAGAGTCCTATTGCTCTTAGCCACTCTTCAACATGGGAAAGACAAGAGAACATGCTGTTCAAGTAAGGCAGATGTGCGTCGACCTTCATAAGTCAGGTAATGGCTACAAGAAAATAGCTCCTCGCCTAAACCCACCTGTATCTACAGCCAGAGGAATAATAAAGAAGTGTAAAATGACAGGAACAGTGACAAATAAGGCTGGATGAGGACCCAAGTTTATCTTGCCACCACACACAGTGAGAAGGATGGTAAGAGAAGTAAAACATTCTCCAGAGCTCACTATTAGAGAACTGCACCAAAGAATTGTATCTTGGGGGTCACAAAGTCTCCATGACAACCATAAGACGCTATCTCCATGCCAACAAGCTGTTTGGGAAACATGCAAGGAAAAAGCATTTTCTCACCTATAATCACAAATGTACACGTCTGTAGTTTGCTAAGCAGTGCTGGGTTTCAGCTGGGACTGTGTGTTTTGGTCAGATGAGACTAAAATAATTGAGCTTTCTGGCAACAAATATTCTAAGTGGGTCTGGCGTGAATCCAAGAATGAGTATGAGGAAAAACACCTCATGCCCACTGTAAAGTATGGTGGAGGATATGTGGTGCTGTATGGCTGTTTCTGTTCCAAAGGCCCTGGGAACCTTGTTAGGGTGCTTGGCATCATGATCTCCTTTAAATACCAGTACATTTTAAATCAAAATTTGGATGCCTCTGCCAGAAAGCTGAAGATGGGTCGTCACTGGGACTTCTAGCACGATAATGTCCCTAAACACATGGCAAAATCTACACAAAAATGGCTCAGCAGACACAAAATCAAGTTCCTTCTATGGTCATCTCAGTCCCCAGACCTCAACCCCATTGAAAACCTGCGGGGTGGCTGAAGAGGAGAGGACCCAGGACTCTGGACAATCTAAAAAAATTGTGCAAAAAGGAATGGTCAAAAATCCATGTCTCTGTATTTTCTAACCTTGTGAAATGTTATAGAAGAAGATTAAGTACTTTCTTGTTGGCAAAAGGGGGTTGTACGAAATATTAACAGCAGGGGTGCCAATAATTGTGGCACACATGATTTAATTTAAAAAACGTATTTCTTAATGTGGGATTTATTTTCCCAATGAATAGATGTACTTCAATTAAAGGTTAGATTTTTCTCTTTTTTGTGTTGGGAGCCTATATTTTTTGGGAAAACAAAGAATATATTAGAATCTTAAGAACATATCCTAACCAGGGGTGGCAATAATTGTGGAGGGCGCTGATATATATATATATATATATATATATATATACACATATATATATATATATATACATATATATATATATATATACTAATAAAAGGCAAAGCCCTCACTCACTCACTCACTCACTGACTCACTCACTCACTCACTCACTCACTCACTGACTCATCACTAATTCTCCAACTTGCCGTGTAGGTAGAAGGCTGAAATTTGGCAGGCTTATTCCTTACAGCTTACTTACAAAAGTTGGGCAGGTTTCATTTCGAAATTCTATGCATAAGGGTCATAACTGGAAGCTATTTTTCCCCATATAATGTAATGGAGTCTTGAGTTGGAGATGGCCTGGGGGGAGTTTCGTGTGACATCATCACGCCTCCTACGTAAGTACGTAGAGAACAAGGAAGAACTCCAAGCACAAAACGCCATTTCACAATTGAGAAGGCAGAAAACATTATGAAGCAAATGATGCATATGCGGAAACAAAGCACGGCGTGAACCGTAAGTTTATATTAAATTAAGTTCATAGACAGGCTGCCACTAGCGTTTGTAATTTAGTGCCTGCCCATATAAGGCCGTCCATCAGCGGCAATCCAATACAAACACTGCCGGTAAATGTTCACGGGTGAAGGACTGTGCTTATGCAGAGGAAGATGAGATGGTCAGGGTGGTGTTTGGCACAAACTCATTGAAACTGCGAGAGAAACTTTTAAGTGCCGGGTCTTAGCTGACATTACACGAGATGGCACCAGTACAGCTGGGAACCTTCGATGCAAGAACACCAAGCGGCTCACGTGAACTGGACGCAATGCGCAGACAAAAGCAACAGTTCCAAAGAGTGCTGAACAAAAACCGAATTACACAATTGAGAAGGCAGCAAAAAAATATGAAGCGTCTTATACATACAATCATATTCATAAGTGCAGCTACTGAGGAAACAAAGCACACGGTGGAAAAAGTGAATGTCCTGCTAAAGGAAGACAGTGTAAAAAAAACCCGTGCATGCAGTTTGTCACATCACAGATAAAAAGGAAGACGAGCTGTTTATTGATGCAGTAAGGAACTAATCGATGAATGAAACCTCTTATCTTTACAACGATTGACAAACACGGAATGTAACTTGAACACATCCTACAAATACGAGCCTGATTGAAAGAAATAATGATAATCAAATCCTTGATGACAGCAACATTCAATAACACTCACAAAACAATTACTGTATATTGACAATCATGTTACGTTATTTTTAAAATGTTCCCTTTTCTTTTTCATAACTTCTACTTCTCCACTGCGATACACGGGTATATATATAAATGTATATATATACCCCGATCTACAATACATACTTTAGCATAGACAAGCGGTGGCAATTGTAGAGTCTTAGCCTCTAACGCCGACATTCGAGGTTCGATCCCGAGAGGGATGTACTGACTATGTACGCTACCGATTCATTTTACCTTCCCATCTCCTTGGTTTGGGACGTATGAAAAATATTAGGTTAACGCAGAATCATGTTACGTTATTTTTAAAATTTTCCCTTTCTTAGCACAAGCACAGCTGAGAAGCTTGATGCATGTACTCCATAACGCGTTAAAAAATAACGCATTTAATCACACTTTCAATTCCAAGCAAACGGGAACTTTTGTCAATGCATGATTTCCTGGTACATCCATTACACTGATGCACACATCACAGCTACAAAAATGTTAGAGTCGGAATAAAGCGCGTTCCTACGATTGATCATTTCGACTAATCGAGCGAAGCCTTGATAAAAGCATGGTTTTGTGCACACTGAAAAGCAAGCAAAATTAGATGCATTACAGAAAGCGGACTTTGTGGCTCTTACTGGGGATCATTGGACTTCCGTGACCGTTAGTAATTCTAAATACATCTAATTACAAAATGTTCAATGATCACACTGTTTTAGCCTAATGTACAAAATAATTTTGGCTAATGTTACTCAGAGTTTAAAGAGTAAGCTGGTCAAATTACCTTTTATGTTTCTGACTTATTTTTTTAAGAAGAAAAACTGCACTTTATGGTGAAATTTTGGTTATTATTATTTAAAGACAATACTATTCTGAAAATGTACTTAAAGTACTTAAACTACCACTTTATTTTTAAGTCTGCCCAATTTTAACCAGGGATGATATTTTTGTTTCTGTTTTGAATTCAAATGCAGTTTAAAAGCTTTTTTCAGAAATTAAAACAGCTTCAGTTTACAATATTCATGTCCATGTCTATTATTTGATTCTGTCGCCCACTAAAACCGTTTTAAATTAAAAAAAAAACATTTGCGATTTGGGGCAAATTTACGTGCGATTACATACGATTAATCAAGATTAATTCTTACACAGCCTCTAATTAATTGGATTAATTTTTTCAATCGAGTCCCACCCCTAATATATATATATATGTAGATATATATATGTAGATTTGTATATATATGTGTATATACAGTATATATGTAGATATGTATATGTTGTATATACAGTATGTATATATGTGTGTGTGTATATATATACAGTAAGTGTATACTGTATATGTATATATATGTATGTGTGTATATGTATATATATATATATATATATATATATATATATATATATATATGTATACCAGCAACACTCATGACAATGACAAAACAATTACATTGTCAATCATGTTACGTTATTATTAAAATGTTTCCTTTTCTTTTTACTTCTCCGCTGCCAATCGCAGGTATTTTGCTATATATATTTATATATAATATAAATAGATAGATATGACAACAACACTCATATCAATGACAAAACAATTACATTAACAATCATCTTACGTTATTTTTAAAATGTTTGCTTTTCTTTTTCATAACTTCTTTAACACACTACTTCTCTGCTGCGAAGCGCGGGTATTCTGCTAGTATATATATATATAGCAAAATACCCGCGCTTCGCAGCGGAGAAGAAGTGTGTTAAAGAAACAATGAAAAAGAAAAGGAAACATTTTGAAAATAACGTAACATGATTGTCAATGTAATTGTTTTGTCACTGTTGTGAGTGATGAGTGTTGTTGTCATATATATATATTTACACACACACATAAACATATATATATATACATATCTATACATATACACATATATACATACATATATATCTACATATATACACATACATATACATACACACATACATACATACACACACATATATACACACAAATACATATATATATATACATACACACACACATATATAAACATATATATACATATACATACATATCTACATATATACACACACAGCTATTTCATTATCAGTGCAATACGCTGCTTGTTAAAATGGATAACTCCCGCTCTTACGTGCAAGTCTGCGTGGATATTATGAACTATCGTATTTGTTCAAGTTCTATTTAAATTTTAAATAGAAGTAATTTTTATTTAGTCGACAGAAATATCTTTGGTAGGAATGGTAAAAACAGACAGGAATATTATTCCTGAATAAATCAACTCAAACCTTAAACAACTTATAATATTTTGCTCTCCATTAAAATATATCCTGTCTAAATTATACAAGTTAGAAATAAAGTAAACATTAAAAGAACAAACATTCAAATTTCTTTACTCTTATGTAATTTTATATAAAAAATAAACTTAGATTTTAAATATCCCAAAAGATTTTGCTCTCCATAAAAGTATATCCTGTCAAAATTATACAAATTCAAATATGAACATGCTGCATAACAAAACCTGGAAATATAAATAAAATGTGTTCCTTTCAGCAATAACAAATCAAATCATTCAGTTGTCTTTGCTCATATGTCATTTTAGAGCTGGACGCCTGGCATCTTTTTGGCAACAAGTTCGTTTCTGTTTGGTGTGAGGTTCTGTGTTGTGGAGATTCTCAGGATGGATTGCAGGTGCTCATCAGTGAGGCGACTCCTGTGTGCTGTTTTGTTAGTCTTTATCACTGAGAAGTGCTTCTCACACAGATATGTGCTACCAAACATGCACAAGGTTCAAGCCGAATGTAGACAGACTTTTTTTGTTCTTCAAAGTCACCAAAGCGCCGTGCAAACTCAGTGCGCTCAGTTTATCAGCAAAGTGCGTATTTGGGAACACCATAGTGACGACTTGGTTTAACATTACTTGGCAACAGGGAGAGAGGGGAAAGTTGCACTGGTGCATTTGTGTCTCCCATAAAAGCAGCTTCACTTGAAATCACTTTGTGATTGTGCACGGGTAAAAACGTCCGCTGAAGTGTCAGATTCTTATTTAATTATTCTGCTTTCTGTATCTTCTGCATTGCATTCAGGTTACCCTGATGTTTTGTCTCGTAGTGCCGTCTTAGATTAAATTCTGTAATTACAGCCACATTAGCTCCACAAATGAGACACACGGGTTCAGTAAACATATACTCAGCCTCCCATCGCTTTTAAAGGCTCTATTTTCAGAATGAACTTTCTCTCCAGCATCGTGTGAGCTAGCTTCGCAATAACTTGCAGCATCATAAGCTAGACTTGATTAACGCGGTAAGTGTTTGGCAAGGCAGCTGAAGCGCTGCATTATGGGATCTGTAGTTTATTGTGTTACCAGCGCTTCATATACCTGGGCCATTAATAACAATAATACAGTTTATAAAATGATCTCGCAGGCCGGATATAATTACACGCCGGGCCGGATGTGGCCCGTGGCCCTTGAGTTTGACAAATATGGACTAAATAGAACTTGAAAAGATATATTTTTGAAATGTGATCGCAATTCAGATAGAGTTGACGCGCACTACAGCCTGCATCCTCCCCTCGCTCTTACTTTTTTACCGTTCATCTAATGAATACACTGAGTATGGCTTTACCAAAACAATCATGAATAAATGAATAATATCGAATAAAGTATCCATTATTCGAGTATGTAGATCGGAATATATATATACATATATATATACCCGCGTATCTCTGCACTGCGTCAGTTCACGTGAGCCACTCGGTGTACATGCATCGAAGGTTCCCAGCTGTGCTGGTGCTATCTCGTGCTATGTCCGTGGCTGTATTTAATGTTACCTTAGTCCTGGCACTTAAAACTTTCTCTCGCAGTTTCGCTGAGTTTGTGTCAAACACCACCCTGACCATCTCATCTTCCTCTCCATAAGCACAGTCCTTCACCCGTGAATATTTAGTGGCAGTTTGCTATTGGATTGCCGCTGACGGACAGCCTTATATGGGCAGGTACTAAATTACAAACGCCAGCGGCAGCCTGTCTATGAACATAATTTAAAGTGTAGGTTTACATCGTGCTTTGCTTCCGAAGTAGCAGAACTCATGAACATGGTTGTATATGTCACTCGCTCGCTTCTTATTGTTTCGCTGCCTTCTCAATTATATAATGCATGTTTTCTTCAGCGCTTTTGGAGGTCTTCCTGGTTTTCTATGTACTGCGTGATTACGTGGGAGGCGTGATGATGTCACACGAAACTCCACCCCCACGGCGTTCAAGCTCATCTCCATTACAGTAAATGGAGAAAAACAGCTTTCAGTTATGACCATTACGCGTAGAATTTCGATATAAAACCTGCCCAACTTTTGTAAGGAAGCTGTAAGGAATGAACCTGCCAAATTTCAGCCTTCCACCCACACGGGAAGTTGGAGAATTAGTGATGAGTCAGTGAGTGAGTGAGGGCTTTGCCTTTTATTAGTATATATATATATATATATATATATATATATATATATATATATATATGCCCTGCGGTTTCTACACCCTGGGTTTGTTTCCTGCCTTGCATCCTATGTTGGCTGGGATAGTGGGTTGATATAGTGGGTTGGATAATGAATAGATGGATGGGTATATATTTATACAGAATATGTATATATACTGTGACAGATGTCCGGGGACATTGCCCAACTGGGATGCCGGGAGATGGAAAGGACCAGAAGAGGGGCAGTATTTTCGTCGGAACATGAGAGGGCAGCTTTACTGGGTTGCATGGGGGCCATGGAGCCGGGATGCTCCACCCTGTGGAAGAACATGGCCACCGCCAGGGGGGGCCTTGACAGCTCCAGAACGGTGGTCAACAGCACTTCCGCCACAACAGGAAGTGCTGTCAGAAGAGGAGCTGAATCGGCATGCAGCACTTCCATCACTCCCAGAAGTGTTGCCGCATGCTAATCAAGAAGCACCTGACGCACTTCCGGGTGCTGTATAAAGGAGGTCACCACACTCCAATCGGGACAAGAGTCGGGAGGGAGAAGACAGGAGTCTGAGGAGGAGGAGAAAGTGGCTGAAGAATTAGAGAGAGAGAGAGAGAGAAGCATAGAAAGAGACTAAGTTGGCCGGTTGTGGCACTGTGCAGTGTTGTGTTTAATAAAAGTGTGTGTATTCGAGACATTCAGTGTCTGTCTGTCTGTGGCAGGGCGGGCGTCTCACAAACAGGCAGACACGTTCATGTCACCCAACACACTTTAATTTACCATATTTACAAGTGCCACACAACCCCAAGTCCCCAAAGTCCTGGCCCTTTTATAATCCCTCGGATGTGCTCCAGGTGTGTTCCGGCAATCTTCCACCGTCATACCCCAGTGTGGTGGAAGTGCTGGTTGCATCCCCGGAAGCACTCCGGGTGTCCCTGCTCCTCTTCCTCCCAGCAATAATAATAATAATAATGTGGTGGAAGTGCTGAGGTCCAGGGCTCCAAAGGCATAGGGGCACCCCCTGGTGGTGACCACGGGCCCCTACAGGGTTGAGCTTCAAAACTCTGTACCCATGGCCCCCAAAGGTACCAGGGCGGTCACCCCCAAATGGGCTGGGAAAGGCATAAGCCGTCCTCTGGTCCTCCTGTGCATCCCGGCTGGGTCGTCCCCCCAGTCATCTCCGACAACATATACATATATCGTATATGTGTGTGTTGTGCATTTCTTTTACTACTGCAAATAATAATGTTTTGATGGTGTCATGTATTGTATATTATGTTATATAACTCAATGTATTTTGTTATTTGTTTTAATGTGATAGCAAGGGAAAATCCTAACAATTATGTTGATTGGAAATAAAGTTCAAGTTCAAAATCTCAATGCTGTGAACTTATTGTGATTCTGTCCCCCACAGTAAAAGGAAATCTGTAATCATACTAGGTTTTGCATTGTCAACAAATTGAATATACATAGAACCAAAAAAACAACTTTGTTTTTAGATCTCTATATATGAAAAATATAGGTTCTGCAAAGCTTTGTGTCTTTATGTCAAACAAAGAGTAAAACAGACTTTGCAATAACTCTAGAAAATTAAGCCAAAGGATCCCATAAATAAAGTGCAAACCAGGTCCTTTTTCCAAAACAAACATAAGCAAAGACTAGGCCAACATAATCAAGCCTTTGTTACGTTCATCTATTCATCCATTTCCTAATATGCTTATTTAATTTAGGATTACTCAAATAAATTGTGAGAAATGCGAATTTAAAATAAACTCATAAATAAAATACAGGATATTTTGGGAAGTTAATGATACTGATAATTTATCTAAATCATTGACATCACCATTTTACTCAATAATCAGCATATTGTTTAACATGATTTCCTTTAGTGTGCTTCATTGTATCATCTCTAAGAAAATAAAATTTCCACTGTTTTGATAGAACAGTAATTTTTTAAAAATGTTGTGTTGCAATGTTTCACCAAAATGACTTCAATGTCAGATATAAATCATGGTAGGCTTTGCTTATCTCCTCTGTTTTCCTTTGACTTCAGATGTTGTTAATTTGTTTTATTTGAATTTCCACTCATTTCTTGTTTATTTTAGTGTCTATCGGTATACTATGAGGATAATTGTCAAACACTTGCCCACCCATGGATGTCTTAGCTTTGTGGTTCACTAATGTCCCATTGATAAGTTCATTAACTGCACTGTTTTATCTGAACCAGATGCCAGCTTCTACTTTGTCAGACTTGAAAATGCAGAAAATTAAATCCTTAAGAAAACCATTTAATCATGAAATATTTTATTTAAACCATCAACACAAAATGAATTCTCAATTAACTTCTATTTTAATTAACATTTCCATATTTCATTTTAAACTGTCTCTTATTACAGGAATTAACACACTAAAGTCCCCTTACCTTTGACGTGGACATATACTGAAGTAGTTTCATCACGGAATGATCCATCAGTCAGTAAAGTATGTTCAATTCCACATTGGTACAGCCCCTCATCCTCTTTCTTTAGTTCCTTCATTATCACAGTAAACTCTTTAGATGATTTATTGTCACTTATAGATTTTCTCTCTTTTTCTGAGTTATAGTTTGTTGTGACCAGTTCACTGCACCTAAATATGTCTTCTTTGCACCAGTACTTTTTGTGATCTCTGTAATCTTCACTGTAAAGACACACAATGCTCACAGAGCTCCCAATCTTTCCAGTTACCCGCTTGGGTCCTACCAAGCTCTCCACAGCACCTAAAACAAACAGACAAAAAACAATGTGGCTTGCTCATACAATAAATTACGTATTTCATATGTGATGATTTACTTTCTGTAGTTGAAATTAAAAATCAAATAAAAACTGTGAAATTAAATGGAGTTTCTGTTCATCTCTTAGACGTACATTTCTTTGTTCAGATGCATCTACAGGTACACATATCAGATGTAATGTGGTATCTTCATCCTGTTTTAAGCAACATCAAGACTTTTTTCTGTTTTACTTTAACGTTTATGTGAGAGAAGATGCCTCTTTAAAGAACAACCTTTCCTTACCTGTCACAGTGAGATATACAGGGTGAGTCTCATCAAAGTTGATTGCTTTTATCCCACAATGATACCAGCCTGTATCATCCTTCATGAGGGAGCGCATTGTCACAGTGATCTTTCTTCCTGATCTGTCATCTTTGATTGACATCCTCATATGTTTCTGAGAGTTGTCAGTGCTGACCAGAGGGTAGCATGTAGATGTTAACGTCTTACACCAGAACTTCTCTGCCTGCTCGTACCTCTTATCATATGGACACTCCACAGTGACGGACTTTCCCACCAAACCTTTCATTATCTCTGGACCAGACAGGTGGCCCTCAGCTCCTGTAACAAACACAAAAGTGGCTGTGTGGTCTGATCTTCCTGTTTTTTCCTTGCTTTCATTTTTGGTTTTATTTTATTCATATAGTTATTTTAATTTGGAACATTAGCAAATGTAAATATACATTCATTAAAAAAACAGAATTTATGTTTGACAAAACCAGCACAAACATCCTGTGCACATGACAGACAAAGACAAAATAAATGTGTTTAGTTTAAAAACATCTGATGTACACTCTGTGGCCATTTTGTTACCCCTGTTTGTTAACCAAAATAGCCTGCTTTTCTAAACAGTCAATCACTTGTATGCGATTTAAAGTAGATGACTTGCAGACATAGTTTTTGTTCAAGAGGCTTACTCATAGCTCAACCAAACATTAGAACAGCTAAGACACGCAAAATGAACAAACTTAGTTTGATTATTAGTGTCATACATGGCAGCTCCAGCATTTCAGAAAGTGCTGCCTTCTTTGGGTTTCACGCACTGCAGTTAGAGTTTGCCAAGAAGCATTCAATAAGCAGCAGTTCTGTGGTTGAAATCACCTTGTTAATAAGAGAGGTCAGGGAATATAGCTAAAATACTCAAAAAACAGCTCTTAATGAAAGTGATGTGCAGAAAAACATCTCTGAACTTACAACAAGTTATAGCAAAGTGGATGGGCTACAGCAGCACACAGGCACATGAAAAGTGATGCCAGAGATTTCTGAGAGAATTGAACAAACTTCCAATCCATTTATTTTCATAATCCTTATAATAGAAACAAAAATTACCACTCAGAACATGAAGTAAAACATTCACAAAGTTTTTTCACATATACAGCACATGCTAAAGACTAAAATCCTAGTGGTGAAAAAATTAAAGCTAACAAACACTACAGTCTTGCAGACAGACCACTGTGAAGCTTGTGTTAAGAGCAATCATTTCAAAAGAACTGTTTAAAGATGATAGCTAATTCAAACATTTAAAACGCATGCACAAATACAGATGAAATTTGTGTTACAGAGCAAATTATATTAAAGAACAAACTGTTATTTTTGCAATAAATAAAGAATTTTAATTTATGTAGTTGCAGTGTGCTTCCTACTGTCTGAAATGTGTGAACGTGCAAAATGATCACACATTTTATAAAAAGTGAGAATAACACTTAATCTACATATGTCTAAAGACCCCCTTCTCAAATAGCAATACAACAGGATGTTATATATTAAAGATTAATCAGATTGAGACTAATTTGGAGTATGTAGTTTGTCACTTTTGTCTAAAAACACTGACAATAGCATAATTAGCATAAAACATAAAACAATCAAACACAAAACAATTATCACAAAAGCTGTGACTTGTGGCTCGGGAATACCAACGAAATATTTCACAACTGGTAATGAATAGAACGTTTTTTACTGATGGCCAGTATATAGCTTAAAATTGAGAAACCACAGAGTAATTATCAAAAAAGTGATCACTAAATATAAAAATAAAACCAGAATATACATCCATCCATCCAACTCGTTATATCCTAACTACAGGGTCTGCTGCAGCCAGTCCCAGCCAACACAGGGAGCAAGGCAGAAAACAAACCCCAGGCAGGGCACCAGCCCACCACAAGGCACACAGGCACACACACCCGGAACAATTTAGAATTGCCAGTCCACCTAACCTGCATGTCTTTGGACATGGAGTCCGGAGTACTTGGAGGAAACCCATGCACGGGGAGAACATGCAAACTCAACGCAGGGAAGACCCGGGAAGCAAACCCGGGTCTCCTAACTTCGAGGCAGCAGCGCTACCCACTGCGTCGCCATGCTGCCTCAGAATATACTGTACATTTTACATAAAATATCTACAGTAAATAACGCACATTCAAATAAAACATTTATTTGCAGGAAACCAGCATTTACCTTTTGAACTGTTTTCCACAAAGGCTGCCACTAAAAGATATACCTTGTAATGCAGAACAACTAAAATCTTAAAATTACTGCCAACAACGGAAGCCATACATAATACTTGTTTCCTTATCATCTCTATTTCTTCTGAACACACATTGTGGCCTTTACAAGTTTTTTGTCAATAACACCAGTATGTCAACCTTTGCAGGTTTCAGACATGAGTGCTGATGCGTGACTATGCTGCCCCCAACACTAAACAGTCTCTCTGATAGTGAAATCGTGGCTGGTATGCACAGGAATTTGCAATCCAGTTTGCTCAACATCAGAAAGTTAACATTGTGTATTAGCATTGTCAAATTTCCCCAAAAAAAGGTTTGAAGATTCAAAATCGAAATAAGTAAATATTCAAATATGTTCAAACTTTGATCAACAATGCTGGGAGTTACATGTACATTTATACCTGCTATGTTATACTTTACTATTATGGTAATGGCTGCAGTGTTGGCTAGAGCAACAACAAACACCATCTTAAAATAAAATTCTTGCAACTCTCAGTCAACTTTTATGTAAAAGAAAAGAGGCATAAAAATCCCAAACAGAGTTATTTTCCATTTGCTTTAATTAGAAAATCATAGCATTAAACAAACAATTAGGGGTCTTAGGTTTAACGCAGCCACAGGGGATGCAAAAACTAGTGTTTCTTCATGCCGGTCCAAAGTCTGGATATATAGGGAGGGTTACATCAGGAGGGTATCCAGTGTAAAATTTTGCCAGAACATTATAAATTTTCAATACCGGATCGGTCAAGGCCTGGGTGAACAATGACTGCCACCAGTACTGTTAGCCAACACGGTGCTGGCGGAAATTAGGTTACTGTTGGTTGAAGAAGGAGAAGAAGAGGGGAGAGATGTGACCAGAGGCAGGAGGAGAGGAGGAAGGCAAAGAGAGTGGAACTGAGGTTAGGAACTTTGAATGTTGCCAATGTGACTGGATTGTGGAGAGAGTTAGCTGATATGATGGAGAGAAGGAATGTTGATATATTGTGTGTGCAAGAGACTAAATGGAAGGGGAGTAAAACCAGGTGGATCGTAGGTGGATTCAAATTGTTCTATCATGGTGTGGATGGCAGGAGAAATGGGGTAGGAATTATTCTGAAGAACCAGTATGTCAAGAGTGTTCTGGAGGTGAAAAGAGTGTCAGACAGAGTAATGATTATGAAGCTAGAAATTGGGGGTGTGATGA
>NW_024381562.1:0-25000 GCF_016835505.1 Polypterus senegalus
GCGAAATGTGGAGTTTCAGCACAACCCAGGGCGAAACAGACAGAGGTACGCCGGTGCAATGAAACCGTTACCAAAATTAGAAAATGCCATACTGTGTATACCCACAGTCTTTAAGATCGGTCTTTGGTCAGTAAGAAACGTCATGCCTGCTGATAACGGTCCCTGTGCACTCCTGCTGACTGATGGGAGTTGGAGTCCCTGCGTCGGTGCGGATTGGAGTTGCCACCCTCTCATTAGAAGCCCTCTTCCCCCATCTGACATATCCCTGTATTGCAAAGCACAGGCAACATTTCATTAAAATCGGATCAGCTGTTTTTGGCGTGCTCAGCAAACGCACAAATGGCTTACGATTTTAGTTCTACAGATCCTCGATTACAAGTTTCCTGCTCTGCATCCTAGTGGAGCTGAGCACAAGTGGACAAGCCACGCTTCCTTGAAGCTGTTTAACTGTTTAAGGGATGAATATCTTAAAAAAAAAACCAACCCAGCACACATAGCGATGGTTTCACACATAAGTCAACAGAAAACATCTGCTGCTGTGTGCTGTGGCTGCTGTTGGCGCAGGGGTGGTGTCTCTGGCAGCAGTGGCTACGTGGGGGCACCTCGATGGTTGGCAGGAATGCATGGTGGACCTTCGCACAGCAGGTGGGTGGTGGTGGTGGAGGTTGCAGTGTGACGCAATCTGGTTTGTCATCATAAGTGGTGGTCCTCCCAGGCAAACGTGCTGTAGGTGCATCAGCTACACAAAGTGTTCAGTGCCACGTTCAGCTGGGGAGCGATCAGATGATGCTGGCACCTCACTTTCATTTCTGATATCCATCTCCAGATCACTTGAATCAGACTCGGAGGCCGACAAGTCAGAGTCCTATTCAACGAAATTACGTAAAACATCCATGGAGAAATTTTGCTTTGCACAAACGCTTTGGACTCTCGCCAGATGTCGATGCCATTTTAGGGGTCGTTTGCTCTTCGCTACTCACAAATGCACAGGGCATCGAGGTCAAATCAACCAAGCTGTGCAACTTTATTTCTAGCAAAGAGAGTCAAACTAAAATGTAAGAGTGAGTTTTGTTGCAGTTTACAGCTGATTACCGTCCTCTACTCCCGAATTTTGACAAAAGTCGACATCAACCCTGAAAGGGTTAAGAGAAGAGTTGAAACTAAGCCCACCAAACACTGCCACGTAGCCAGGGGTTGAGTGCCCACCAGCCATTTGCAGGAATCACAGCATTTTCTGTCTCCATTGTCAGATCGGTAAGCCCATCCTGACTACGACGCGAGGCAATGTGGGACAACGTTGGGCAGCCCCTGCACCATCACCATTGGCACAGCAGCTGAACGTGATGCCATGTCAAGCAGGGAGCATTGGCACCACAAACGGCCCACATTAAAGGCTGTTCCACGTCTAGAGGCCGCCTGAAACCCATAATGGGGCCAAAATAACAAAACAAAAAAAAAAAAGAATTCAACGTATACCTGCTGTGTACCAGCAAATATTACAGAATCAGTACGCATATGGCCCACAGTTGGCTCTGCCAGGATAAACCCCATTGAACGCTGGCAGGGTGAACGCCGCTGCAGTAGTCGGGACCCGCAGTTCTCCGATCGGCATCTTTTCCTGTTCATTTTAATGGAGGGTGGCACTTTAAAAGTTCCCGATTTGAGCAGATTAGCAGCTGTGGTGCTCCAGCAGATCTGATCTGGGGGGCCAGCAGTTGTGGGGTCCCAACCCCAACCCAAGTGCCAGAAGGTGAAGATAATTTTGTTTTGGTAAACCAATCCGTGTCTAACCGGGAGCTTAACTGTCTAGTTTGCTAGAATTTCTGGAAGCAAAGGAACCTTCTCTGCGTTTCTACCGGAAGAACCCAAAGAGTAGTCGGTCACAGATTTAAGAAGCATGACTAGGTGACCCGGCCCTTAACTGCTGTAACACTTGAGACGTAATTGAATAATTGAGTGCACAATAGCTTGGCACAAGCCAGACATTTTAACACAACTAGTGATGCGAGTTTAACAGGACATGAACTTAACGCGGCTCGCTTCACACCATCACAGACCAGCGGAAGAGCGTGTTGGGGAGTCCTAAGGTAAGATGGGCCAGCAGCCCCACTTCTTGTGCTCTTTTAAATCTTTGCAGAAATCCACAAGAATCAAAATGACGCCCACCAACAGATAAGAGGGCTTGGAGTCCACAGTGAAGGACTGTTTGACGATTAGTAGAAATTTAAAAAACTTCAGAAGCAGCGATTTGGGACAGGATGAGCTGTGGCTGTGACATATTCAATGGCACCTCCCCGCCTCAGGAGCAAAGTTACGCAGACACCCCTACCTGACTGGCCAGAACTGTCGCACATCCCCGCTCTCCACTCTCTCTGAACACCACAATTCCAGTCCTCCATTTTTGTGTCCAAGGCCCACAGCATTGGCATCTGCCATGGTGACCAGCAGTGACCCAAACCCCAGGAGCTCCCCTTTGGCCCTCTTGAACTTCCCTTAATGCAACTCAAAACTGAATCCTCCGCTGAATGGAGCCACGCGGGCTGGCAAGCTGCACCTCGACATGTGGCTTCACGCCGTCGACTTGGTAAAGTGACGTGTTTGGTCAGGCTTGTCAGCTCCATTTGGAGGGATAAAAGACCCCTGAGTGGGATCATCTTGACCCACCTGACACCATTACATCCATAGAAGGGCAGCATGGTGGCGCAGTGGTAGCACTGCTGCATTGCAGAAAGGAGACCAGGATTTGCATCCAGGGTCCTCCCCGTGTCTGCGTGGGTTTCCATTGGGTGCTCCCAGACCCTCCCACAGTCCAGGCATGCAGGTTAGGAGAACTGGTGACACTAAATTTGGGGGTTGCATTTCCCCTACAATGGGCTGGTGCCTTTTCCACGGTTTGTTCCTGCCTTGCATCCTGTGCTCTCTGCGGGTCATGGGGGTCCAGCAGACCCCCAGGAAGTCGTTTGGGTCTAAGCAGGTTAGAAAATGACTGACTGACATGCAACGAATCCATCAGCATCTTAGAATTCAATTCTATCAAGGATCCATGAGATCAAGACGTGTTTAGCAAGCAGCCCTAGAGGGTGCCATCATCATCAGCTCCCCGAGGCTCATGCGATTTTCATTGGTTAGCTAAAACTCTAATTGAGAGGTGCGGGTACCATCTTAAACGGGCAAAGCCTGGAGACGGAGAGCTCGTCACCGCTGCTCGGTGGTACCTTCTCCAGAGCAGATCTTGAACTTGAATACTTGGTGGGAATATGGGATTGACTCGTTTGATTCTGTGAATGTGAAGCAAACTACTGAACTATGGAGCTTGAGAACCTTTGAGGAGGACCCAAATAAGTTAGTGGGGTCAGGTAAGCCGTTTACAGAACAAACACGCCCGGTGGGCTGAATGGTCATCTCATCTGTCTTATGATCGGAGGGTGGATTTGGGCGGATGAGCGCAGCCTCGCCATTTTGTTTCTCGTAGCAGTGCCAGGTTTGGAGTACTGAAGCCACAGAGTTGTGCTTGTTGATGGCAATCAGGGGGCCACTGCAAGAGAGAGAGATGGCTGACAAGACCCCAAGGCTGATGACC
Source organism: Polypterus senegalus (assembly GCF_016835505.1). Classification (NCBI taxonomy): domain Eukaryota; kingdom Metazoa; phylum Chordata; class Cladistia; order Polypteriformes; family Polypteridae; genus Polypterus; species Polypterus senegalus. The sequence continues at coordinate 3,581 of NW_024381562.1, forward strand.
ACCCAACGTGCTGATCGTGTAGGCCCTGCACGGGGGCTTCCAGGTTCGTCCAGTTCATACAAGACATCAGCACTGGTGTGAGGGAGACGGTCCTCCACGAACTTAAGTAACCTTTAAGTCACATCAAGTGCGACGGACACATCGGACCGAGACGCGTGTGTCACAGGATGCGAATAAAGGGCAAATTTTAAAACCAACAACCCCGGGAAGCAAAATTCATCAATTAAAAATATATAAATAAATAAATAATCAACAAAATGTGCTGAGGAGGGCGGCACGGTGGCGCAGTGGGTAGTGCTGCTGCCTCACAGTACGGAGACCCGAGTTTGCTTCCCGGGTCCTCCCTGCGAGGAGTTTGCATGTTCTCCCCGTGTCTGCGTGGGTTTCCTCCCACAGTCCAAAGACATGAAGGTTGGGTGCATTGGCGATCCTAAATTGTCCTTGGTGTGCGTGTGTGTGTGTGTGTGTGCCCTGCGGTGGGATGGCGCCCTGCCCGGAGTTTGTTTCCTGCCTTGCGCCCTGTGTTGGCTGAGATTGGCTCCAGCAGACCCCTGTGACCCTGTAGTTAGGATATAGCAGGTTGGATGATGGATGTGCTCAAGAACAACTGCAGTCCTGGGGTGCCACTGAGGCTGCAGCTTCACAAACAGATGGTCCAGGCTTACTGAAAGGTGGCATTGTTAGCTTGGTCTCTGAAATACGGGCTGCTAAATTTACATGTAAACACAATTCAGACATTGGAATCTTTTTAAATGTTTACTTTCTTTTACCAACTTCTTTTTCGTTCAGCCTTTCCTGTGGAATTTAGTTCCCTTAATTGAGTCTGACAATTAGTGACTAGTGGTATAGACACGGGTGCAAATGACACTGAATGTTAAAGGCAACCAACTACTTCAGTATATAATTCACTCGTGTGCCCTGCCTGTGTCACTTCAGTTGCTATGTCTCTGTCATTCCAACAGATGGCACTCCACAAACATTAAAAACATTAAAACTGCTTTAACGAATCCCCTGCCCAATGACAGGCACATGACTTGGTGTACCACAAACAGGAACTCTGAGCTGTGCGTTTGACGGGTTACACGGCTAGTTAATAAAAAAGGCGTAAATGACTAGAAAATAAAAAAGAGCAGAACCTTCAATAATTAATGTCTCACATACACAACTAACTGTATGCTACATTCCCCGAACATTTTACAAACCCATCCATCCTCTTCCACTTATCCGAGGTCGGGTCGCAGGGACAGCAGCTTGAGCAGCGATGCCCAGACTTCCCTCTACCCGGCCACTTCTTCTAGTTCTTCCAGGAGAATCCCAAGGCATTCCCAGGCCAGCCGGGAGACATAGTCCCTCCCGCGTGTCATGGGTCTTCCCTGGGGCCTGCTCCAGGTTGGACGTACCCGGAACACCTCGCCAGGGAGGCGTCCAGGAGGCATCCTGATCAGATGCCCGAACCACCTCATTTGAGTCCTCTCGATGCGGAGGAGCAGCGGCTGTACTCTGAGCTTCTCACCCTATCTTTATGGGAAACTCATTTCAGCCGCTGGTATTCGCGATCTCGTTCTTTCGGTCACTACCCACAGCTCATGGCCATAGGGGAGGGTAGGAGTGAAGATCGACTGGTAAATTGAGAGCTTTGCCTTACGGCTCAGCTCCTTTTTCACCACGACAGACCGATGCAGAGCCCACAACCCCGTGGACGCCGCACCGATCCGCCTGTCGATCTCTCGCTCCATTCCTCCCTCACTCGTGAACAAGACCCTCGTTGTAATTTCTGGATTGACACAAAAAAAGGCAGAAACAGTAAAATAACATCTGGTCTAATAAAGGCAGGAGCCCAGTGGAAAGCGGAAGAGATAAACACTTGCTATTAAGGTGGTCCGTAGGACGGAACTTGAAGACCACCACGTTAAGCCTTTTATGATTAATTAGCTGACAAGTACATTTTATACTGAGGTAGCTGCTGTTTTACCATTCAGTGCTATTTGCACCCGTGCCTGTACTGCTCATCACTAATCGTCAGTTATTTGGATAGAAGGAGCAAAATCCACAGAAAAAAGTGAAGTGAAATAAAAATGGTAAAAAAAAAGTGAGGGGTTTAAAACAATGACATCACGAGGCGGAGCGTCACACAGCCATCTGCTGCTGCCATCTAGTGGCGAGAAAGAGAGTGACAGCTTTAAGCGGACGGTAAGCCGCAGCAACAGCGGCACAATTAGGGCAGAAGAACTCTTAAGATTTGTTTTTGTTCGTTTAAAGCGTCCTCTCCCGAATTTAATGTGAACATTTTAGGGCTCAAACTTCGGGAAGGTTGCATACTGTAGCAAAATCGGTCAACGATCAACAAAAGGCAAACCATAGGCAGGTGGTGGTCCGGCGCTGCCAAGTTTGAAACAAGTGGCAGAGGGCAGCTCTCTCTGTTGCCCTCTTTCTTCATGGACGCTCCCCGATCATAGTCAGTACTTCTGTGCCAGTGCTTCAAAAGACACAATTGGAATGATTAGCAGCGTTTAAAATCAACCCAACCAAAGATGGTGTCTGTGGAAAGAGTTGTCGACTGTCATTCTGTCCACGTTTGGTTCCTCTGCTGATCCTGATGGCTCCATACAAAGCACTGCTGTGGGCTTCTGAAAGCAAAAATCCCCCCAGTGTCTTACATTGGGTGTCACTTTTGTAGGAGCATCAGAAAACCTCAGTGCATATATAAGGCTCCTTGCTGAAACAAACCCCCAGGACCCCCTCAATTTATTTAAATGTGGGGAAAAAACATCACGGCAATGACACAAAAGCAAGACTCGTTCATCAGTAAAGTTTGGCTGTTGGCACATGTTCACCAATTCGGACCCATCAAGTGTGAAGAAATGTGTTTGGCTTGACCCCTAAACACCGAGGTTGCCCCCCTACCCCCGTTGTAATTTCCAAACTATAGGGTGGTCCAGATCTAATTTTAATCGCTCCCCCCCCCTTACATTTTTTTTGAAATGTAGATGCATATTTTATTATACATACTTAACTTTTATCGACATTTATCTAACTCTGTATTTATTGTTCTAGTATCAGAATGTAGTTTAAGTTAATTTGTTTTGGTTCCAACAGATGTTTTTTTTATATTTTTGATTCTTGTTTTCTTTTTTTCACATCTTCGCGCCCCCCTAGAGGATGAGAACCACTGCCTTATTCAATGGAGGGGTTCATGGACATCAAATGGCAATGAGTAGAAATGGATTAATTAATGTAAATACGTGAGCCGCCGTCCGCAATTAGACATCGCATTTTGAGTAGAGGTGATTCCCGAACAGATCTCTCATGCGATCCTTCCAGAGTATCTCTCAAAATTATTTAGTTCAAAGATTTCAATTCTGATCATTTTTTTATTATCGTTAATTTTAATGAATCTTTAAGTCGGATCGAACTCGGGCTAGCACTACGCTCAGAATTTGAAAGGCAACCACCTTAGTTAGTTGAGCCATTGACGGCGTCATTTCTTTGTAGCAAATTCGTTACTTTCGTGCTCCATAAAATATTGTAAAGTATTAATAAATTAAATATTTCAATAATTGATCGAATAATAACAACTGATTGAAGGATTTCACCATTTCTTTCTCAAATGTGCTTACCTATATCATGGCAAATACAGGGATAAACCTTTATTTTCCGTCTACTCCGTTTTAATTAAGTCGAACCAAAGCAAACATTGAAGGCTATTAAATGTGATCTCAAGAAAAGATGAACGTTAATTCTAATACTAATAACAGGAGCGATTATAATGATACAGTGCAAAATAATACTAATTGAAAGAGCCGGGAATCCATGAGTGAGGCGTCTTATTTTGTTTAACTCTTGCTGTCGTATACTGCATTCTGCGTGTCGGCGTTAGTTATATATATATTTATATTTTTTAGGCATCAGACACTAGAAGTTGCTGACGAACCCTTCTCTTCGTTGTCAGTCTGTAGCAGCGAATAAATAAAAGCAGTAAGAGTTATAACAGACGTCATTGAAGTGGATCATGAGTTTGTGTAATGTTAATGAAAATGGCCAGGAGGGGTCACTACAGAGGCGAGTGTCAAATACTTCGATACGAATTCCGACACAATTGCTTCAAACGTTTTGATGCTTGGTGAGGCTTCACTCCGCCCATCACTACTTTTTGGAGCTCTTCCAGGTTTTCTACGTACTGCGTTGACAGTCAGTTCACGTGATTACGTGGGATGCGTGACGATGTCACACGAAACTCCGCCCCCCACGGCCATGGAGCTCAACTCCATTACAGTATATGGAGAAAAATAGCTTCCAGTTATGACCATTACGCGTAGAATTTCGAAGTGAAAGCTGCCCAGCTTTTGTAAGTAAGCTGTAAGGAATGCGCCTGCCAAATTTCAGCCTTCTACCTACACGGGAACTTGGAGAATTAGTGATGAGTCAGTGAGTGAGTGAGGGCTTTGCCTTTTATCAGTATAGATGTTCTGTGGTCATACGTAATTTCTGGTTCAAAAGCGAAAATAGATTTTTCAGGATTTGGAGGGGATTGGATGGGTGGGTGTTGTGTGTTCAAGTTTTGCATTGCTGTTTACTATCAACGTCTCCATAGTGACACAAATGCCTAAGTGGAAGCAAATTCAGGACAGATACGTCCGTACAAAGTGGAACATGTCTGAGAAAAGAATTTGGTATTTGAACATCTCAAAGAAACAGCATCAACGGGATCAATGTGCGGACTTCGATGTCTGATAAATGGTTTGAGGCAGCAAGGCAAATCATCAAACTTAAAACTCTGACGTGCTGCTGCTTTACTTCATTCATTTCTCCCTCAGGCAAAACAAGAGTTGTATACTCCCATCGTGATGGCACAACACGTTTTAAAGGTCTCACTTATCAGCTTCTGTGTTGCTGTCCTTTTTATGACGTTTGCAACAGCAACAGAATGCACAGAAATATTATCTTAAAATCCTTTCTTCCCTCAACTCACAATACAGTGAAACCAGCCATTGTTTACTCACTGTGACGATGTCTCGCACTGCCACCTGGTGGAATTCTCCAGATTTACATAAAACGCACACCCTGTGTACAGACAGTACGCTGCCGCAGCTCCCTCAGGCACACAATGCATAGCATCAGGTACATCCGCGGCCGTCTTTAAAGGCGACTCAGTGTGCCTCGTGTGCTGTTACTACTCCTTGCGTGTCTAACACTTGCACTTCCTCTTTCAATGGCGTCCCCAAAGCCAAACTCACCAATCAGATGGCTTGGAGGGACTGGATACACAGAGACCTTAGTGTTTTATTATATAGTAGATTACTTCTGGAAAACCAAAGACAGGACTCTTGACCATATAATCAAAGTGGATCTTCAGTTGAAAAAGGCAATCTCAAAATATTCAAGATTTTAATTTAAAAAACACCTTTACAAAAATTTACCTTAAAACTTATGTAGTGTGTGGATTTTGTTTTGCAGTCCATTGATTTATAAACGTCTAATAAATAACGCTAAACATACACCATTTCTGAAAATTTCCTATCATGATGCCTCAATCGATATATGAACTGTTATCTCTCACTAAGTCATTGGACTCCTGCTTACTGAACACACATTGAAGCTTTCAGAACGCGAGTCCTACTTACTCTGAAGAGGCCGCAAGGGCAGAATCCTAGAAGGCAACTGAGAAAAGCAGATCTGATTAAACAGGGAATTTTACACCCAAGGCTGAAGGGGAAATGCATTTATGATGGAAATCAGAAAGTCCACCCTGACACAAAACAAATGGAGTGTTCTGGACGAGACACGGGGTCAAACTCAACTAATGGGCTAATCAGACAAGCTTCATGAACTGAACTGTCTTACCCATCTTGTTAGCTTAGCCCAAGGCGTAGGAGGCACAGTCGTCATACAAGTTGTCCTTCACATCTGCGCTGGGGAATAAAATAATATGCAGGAGAGAAATGAACCGAGTTCAAGGACAGCAGAGCTGCAGCTGTTTTCTGAAACACGGCTTTGTTAGCGTTCTTGTGATGTTTTAAACACGGCTTTGTTAGCGTTCACGTGCTGCTGTTTCCCTCCGATATGTGCTACTGTCTAGCATTATGATAACTGGGTATCAGAATGTCGTTTCAGCTGTTGACAACTTTCAGAGAGGACTTTCCTCATCATGTTACCTGGATATTGAGGATGAACCTGGCCTATTAATGTTTAGGCGTCTGGTTAAGAATGACCAGAACGTTTTGATAATTAGTTTAAACTCTGTAGTGTTCCAAGGCCAGAGTTTTAGGAATGCTGCTGTGAGGTAGTGTTAGTTTCTAAGAGAGAAGCAGAGGCGTTAACCACTAAGTAAATTTATAATGGCACAAGGACTCTTCTTATAACCTCCATTTCTAAGTTACACAAGTGTGCCTCTCGATAGCATCTTGACTCTAATGGCAAAGGCATGCAAGCTCTGAAGGTACTTTTAAAAGACCCAAAATCATTAAAAAAAATAAATAAATAAAGGCAAAGTTGTCTTGAAGACAGGACGAGCACATCATGCGTAGATTAGCTTTAAGATCAGTAAAAGAGCTGGGAAGAGTGGAAAAAGGAAAAAGGAGGAGGAAAGTTAAAAGGAGAATCCTCAGTTACTGCTGACACTTCAAGCAGCACAATGGTGTTCACAAGCTACTTTGGTGTCCTTTACGGCTCTATTTATTTAAATAATGCTTACAAAATGTGCAACTTTCTTTCCTGCCTGTTCTGGTGCTCCAAAACTAATTGCTTGAAATTACAAGTGTAAAAGAAAGGGGGAACACTGAACTGCAACAGCAGTCAATCCTGACAGTAAGTAGGGTTACAGATGGGATTTGGGGCATTCTGTTACGGTCTACAAAATAAAGAGTATATAAAAAGTGTCACCTCCAACACCTTACAAGAGCAAAAAACATCTTGGGGACTTGTGCTGAGAGCAAGTAGACACCTCACCTGGACAAACAGAACCTACAAACTCTGAGACGTCTACTCAGGACTTGATAACCTCTGCACCGCCATGCCACCCCACATTTGCCACATGTCAGTCGAAAGTCTGAATTCCCTCCAAGTTCACGTTTACCCAGAAGTTACCCAGTCATTAACAGCAGAGCAACACAAAGCTAATAAAAAGAGCAATTTAACAACAAAGGTTTGTTTCTTCATTGCATTTACTTGCATAAAAGTTTTTTTTAAACGTCTGATATGCATATCAAAGCAATTAAACACAAACTGGAAATAAATGGATAACAAAACCATGAGACACCATGGTTGAAAATAGGCATGTAAAGCTGTTTGAACACGTGCAAATGAATTCATAATTCCAATGACCAAATGGAAGAGAAACTTAAAACATTCACCAAAGCAATCAAATGGCTGCCTGCGGTATGCATAGAGCTTACAGCTGGAAACCGGACAGCTGAAAACAGTCCCGAGCAAACCGCTCACTAGACAGCCAAACCCAACAGTTTTCAAACACTTGCACTACACCATATAAATAATATAAAGGAGCGGCCATTCACGGACACAACACCCCCCCACACATGCTGTTTCAAGACTTGAGTGACGAGTCCAGCTCATCACCTTCTGCGAGTCACAAGAGAGAAGACGCTCATTTGGGGACCAGCATGCTGAGCCAGTCAGTTGTATGAAGTTTTATTTGGGTTGATGTCTTCCAATACTTGCTTCCTTTTGTTTGTACTCTACCGATACATCGACCCAAGCTTTTTTAATAGGATTACTGCAAGATGAAGATATTGTATTTGTGAATGCCACATGATGTGTGCCTTAAACAGGACAACAGATGCGTGGTCAGAGACAACTCACAAAGAGAAGCAAAGCAACCATCTTTTCGCCTGCTTGTATGTCTTGTTGTCAGCCGTGTTTTGGATCACCAGTCTGTGCTCCCATCTTTAAAACTGGAACATCTAATACACTTTGTGCAGATTTGCCAAACGGAACAGAAGAGCTCAAGCATCACTCCCTACAAGGGTGCCATCACAGAACCCCCGGCGTATAAATGGATACCAGAAATGCATCAGCAACAGGAAAAGGCAAACAACTGCCTGAGAAAATTCCCCAGACACAAAAGTATTCAATGACCGTTCCTTTCATTTAACAAAAAAATTACATTTGCAAAATAAAAAATATATTTGCATTTAAAACGATGACTTGGAAAAAAAGGAAACAAAGACCCCAAATAACCGAAAAAATTGATAGGATTCAAACTATGCCTTATGATATAATTGTAAGTTTATAGTTCCCCTACTTCTTTTTGTTTTTAAACTGGCCACATCACATATCCCTCAGTGCCCAGGAAAACTGCAGCTCTGCATTTTGGGAAATATTAAATGTGCCAACTTTGAAACATTTGAATAGGAAATCTCAGTAGAAAATATTTAGAAGCCTAATAAATGCATCCGTTTTTATGGTCCTTTACTGCTACAAGTCCTCCACAAGCTTCTCAAGCTTTTCCTCCGTGCTGGCGTCTTCCAGCAGTCCCAGATCACCGGACAGGACCCCCCTGTTGGGTGTGTGAAGCTGTGGAAGCATGGCACTCTGCTCTCTTGATCCAAGGTGCCCTTGTTCCAAAGGGTGTAGAGATGACGTCTGGGGAGACGACTGAAGTGAAATTCTTGGTGATGGGCTGGAATGTGGAAGAGGTTGAGACGAGGGTCGAGGAGATGACACCATTCCTGGGGAACACACCTGTTTGCCGAGGGCTGCTATTGGCTGCATACTCTGAGGTTGTCCTGCCAGTGAGTGCTGTTGGGGATTTGTGATAGTAGACATTAGGCGCTGCTGTAAGGCTTGCTGGAGACTAGTTGATCCATCTTGACCAACTGGCCCAATGGAGGAAGAGGAGTGCTGTCCACCACTTTGCATGGTGAGTCGCTGCTGCATTGCTTGTGAGTACGTGGTAGGGGCTTGTGGGAAGTGACCAGGCCCCTGGGTCATGGAACCTTGTTGCTGCATCAGTTGTCTTCGCTTCATTTCTCGATACTGTGGGCTACTCATAGGATTGTGCCCAGTGGTCACAAGTGATGACGGGGCCCCAACACCCCCTGTTCCTGGAGAAACAGCAGGGGATGTGCTAGTTCTTTGCTGAGGATGAATACCTTGTGCAGGTGTTGGTGTCTGGGCTTGGCTGGCTTGGTACTTTGCTGTCCTCTGCTTAATGAAAGCTGCCATGAGTTGAGGATTAGATTTAAGGATATTGAGAACCTGCTGCTGTTGCTGAGGTGAGCTAGGAGATTTGAGAGTACGCAGCAAGTCCTGCAGAGCTGTGTGGGTGATGCTGCCCACTGCAAACCTCGGAGGTGGTTGCTGCTGTGGAGGTAACTGGGATTGAACAGCCCCTGACATCTTGGCCTGTGGCTGCATAACACTTTGGGAGATGGAAGGCTGAGAAACTGGAATCTGCGGACGTGTTGTCACAGTCTGTGTAGGGTGTGGCTGTGGTGCAGTGGGACGGGGCCACTGACTTGTGGGTGGTGCAATAGGAATGGTGGCAGAGCCATGTGCTGAAGCCAGCATTGTTGTGGGCTGCACTGGTCCCGTAATCCCTGAATGACCAGAAGGAAGTCCATTGATATTACTCCCACAGAACATTTGTTTCTGCTTCTGGGCCTCGAGTTCAATCTGCTTGGCCGCTTCCACAGCTGTGGCAGGAGGTGGAGGAAGTGATGGAGGGATCTGCTGGAGAGTGGAGGGTGCCATGTGCACTGGTTTCCCTTGGGTGACAACATTAGGAGGCTGACTGCAGGGCGTTGGAGGAAGGCTAGCATGAGCAGCAGGCTGCAGATGGTTTGGAGGGAGACTGGGCTGGGGTTGAGGTGTTCGAGTGCTTGGAGAAGGAAGGTTAACAGTTCCTCCTCGGCCCTGCATAGTAGCCATTCTGCGGCGTATCATCTGCGCCTGCTGCAGCCGGTGTTGGAGCTGCTGCTGACGTAACTTATGTTTAATGTTTAAGCAGAAGGGAACTGGACACTTATTCTCTTGGCAATGCTTAGCATGGTAACAGCATAAGGCAATAAGCTGTTTGCAGACTGGACAGCCTCCATTAGTCTTACGCTTGCAGCCTTTTGTATGCTGCACAACCCGTTTCATCTTCTGGCAGGCTGGAAGTGAACAATTGGCATTGCGGCACTGACAAGCATGCACCAGTGACTGAATACAGCGTTGAATACTCAGGCGACGGCTCTCTTGCGGGCTCTTGGAGGCCTCACCTCCTTGACCATTGCTCTCGTCGTCGAGTCCAAGGCCCCATTTAACCATCTTGTGTTCATGCCCTTTAGTGTTATAGCAGCTGACACATAGATCATAATCCTATAAAAAAAAAATGCATATAAAAAAGCTTAGTGATCAGGATTGTTAAGCCTTACATCAGCACACATTTCCTAGTTTTCAAACAACAGCAAGGAAATTAAGAGCACTTGTGTCTTTTCCCCTAGAGAATCATTCTTCTCCATCAATCCTCTCCCTGACACACTATCACGGAGAACTCTCCGGTAATGAAATATTAAGCAAGATAACTCCTCACTGCGTCTGCTTGCTCATCTTTAGCCATGTCAGAAGTTTTTCTTTTTAGTAATTCAGGTATGCATCTAAGGATAGTTGTTGCTGTTTGTTTTAATATTTACTGAACTTTTCCCTTAGGGACAGATGAAGTGCAGTCCATCTATGTTCGTGGTTTAGTCTATAAAATGTATTATTCCCATTAAAACATTTGCCTTTCTTTCTCTGTCATTGCATATTTGGGAAAATCAATTGTGGAGTGGGGTCTTAGGATTGGAAGCACAATGCAAGGTTCAGAAAAGCTAAAAGAAACTTTTTAAATGTAAGTAAACAGTAATAGGAGTTTAACAGCTTGGTCTGAACTTTGGATCAGCATACCAAACAGCTGCACAGAGTGATGAACTGCTAGCCGAGTGCATTTGTTATTGGAAGTTGTACCCATTTCTTGCCATTGTAGAGACGCAAGAGTGTTACTTCCGTAACCAAAGGTCAATTTGAAGATTTAAGTTTTAGCTATCTGCACCATAGTGTTTTAAGGTGTTACATTGTCTAAACAATCATGTGCATCTACTGTGAACAATACAAGAAGTGACTTAAGTCCATTATGTCTATTTAGTACTTTCTTGTTTCAGTGGTTAGGATGTTGCAAGGTAAATGTTCACAGGAAGACACATTCCATTATAATTTTTAACTGTAGTTCTGGGTATGTTTTGTGCATTATTTAGTATGCTTGAAATTGTTTGTATAGCAAGTCTCATGTCAGATCTTGTACTTTACTTATTTTCTGCATAAACTTTTTTGGTTTTTAAGAAGTCTGTTTTGAGCGTTTATTTTGGATACACTGTTGTCATAGTTCCAAATAATTCATGGGTGGGTTTTAATAGGACTAGTGGTAATGAGTGAAGGAATAAAACTGTGACTGGATACTGTAAGTTTAGCCACATAGAAATGTTACCATTACACTTTGCTGTCTTGTCTTTCTCATCAGCAGAAGTTGAGAGGAAAAAGACAAAAACCTGTACATGCTTTTTCAATGGTGAAGAAGGCTAATGATTGACAGAAGTACCTTTAAACGTGGGATCTCTGGTTGCACATTTAGTTTCTGGCATCTGTGCAGTAATTTGCATAAATCGCTGCCAAGAACATTGAATGGAGCAAAAAGAATTGCAGCCCACAGAAACAGATGGACAACTTTCTTTTGGCCACCTAAAAAATCTGCAGCAAATATACAACCTGTTGAGAAAGGTGAAGATACCACCCGCAGCAAAAATTCCTGAAATTCTGCATTACTGGTTACATTTAGTGGATCCCTGGTGAGCTTCTATAAGACTAATTATGGTGCAGTGCTGAATACTGAACATTCCACATTTAAAATTCAGTTTCATTCACTTAAGCTGATTTCTACAAATCTTTCATCTTATAAGACTTGGAAAACTATAATATTGGGGGGAACTTTGGAAGAGGTGGAGGTTTGTGCAATCACTGTATTAATGATTATTCACACGGAGGAGACTATTTTATGTTATGATTTGGGAGGTCATTGCTGGTATTAATCTTGGTGTCTTTTTGAAACACATTCATTTGTTTTTTATTTTGTAATAATAATATTTTGTGATGGCTTTTTCTTATATTCTTTGCCTTACATTTACGAAGACAAGGTGGTAGCAATTGACTCACATATCTTCCGTTACAATGTAAACCTAGCCCAGCTGCAACTTTTTATATACTATGTCCATTAGCATTATGCAAATAGGCATACAGATTTCTTTCCCACCTTGGTGGTTTAAATGTTGTTTCCAGTAGTATTTTGCATTTTTCATTTAGAATTATCTCCCATCTAGCTACTTGGTAAAATGTACACCATAAGTATCCACAAGTAATGTACAGTTAGGTCCATAAATATTTGGACAGAGACAACTTTTTCTAATTTTGGTTCTGTATATTACCACAATGAATTTTAAATGAAACAACTCAGATGCAGTTGAAGTGCAGACTTTCAGCTTTAATTCAGTGGGTTGAACAAAACGATTGCATAAAAATGTGAGGCAACTAAAGCATTTTTTAACACAATCCCTTCATTTCAGGGGCTCAAAAGTAATTGGACAAATTAAATAACTGGAAATAAAATGTTCATTTCTAATACTTGGTTGAAAACCCTTTGCTGGCAATGCCAGCCTGAAGTCTTGAACTCCTGGACATCACCAGATGCTGCGTTTCCTCCTTTTTAACGCTCTGCCAGGCCTTTACTGCAGCGGCTTTCAGTTGTTGTTTGTTTGTGGGCCTTTCTGTCTGAAGTTTAGTCTTCAACAAGTGAAATGCCTGCTCAGTTGGGTTAAGATCAGGTGACTGACTTGGCCATTCAAGAATTTTCCACTTCTTTGCTTTAATAAACTCCTGGGTTGCTTTGGCTGTATGTTTTGGGTCATTGTCCATCTGTATCATGAAACGCCACCCAATCAATTTGACTGCATTTAGCTGGATTTGAGCAGACAGTATGTCTCTGAACACCTCAGAATTCATTCGGCTGCTTCTGTCCTGTGTCACATCATCAATAAACACTAGTGTCCCAGTGCCACTGGCAGCCATGCACGCCCAAGCCATCACACTGCCTGACTCCACCATGTTTTACAGATCATGTGCTATGCTTTGGATAATGAGCTGTTCCACGCCTTCTCCATACGTTTTTCTTGCCATCATTCTGGTAGAGGTTGATCTTGGTTTCATCTGTCCAAAGAATGTTTTTCCAGAACTGTGCTGGCTTTTTTAGATGTTCTTTAGCAAAGTCCAATCTAGCCTTTCTATTCTTGAGGCTTATGAGTGGCTTGCACCTTGCAGTGCACCCTCTGTATTTACTGTCATGCAGTCTTCTCTTTATGGTAGACTTGGATATCGATACGCCGACCCCCTGGAGAGTGTTGTTCACTTGGTTGGCTGTTGTGAAGGGGTTTCTCTTCACCATGGAAATGATTCTGTGATCATCCACCACTGTTGTCTTCCGTGGACGTCTAGGTCTTTTTGCGTTGCTGAATTCACTGTTTGTTTTCTTTCTCAGGATGTACCAAACTGTAGATTTTGTCACTCATAATATTGTAGCAATTTCTCGCATGGGTTTTTTCTGTTTCTGCAGCTTAAGGATGGCTTCTTTCACCTGCATGGAGAGCTCCTTTGACCGCATGTTGTCTGTTCACAGCAAAATCTTCCACATGCAAGCACCACACCTCAAATCAACTCCAGGCCTTTTATCTGCTTAATTGATAATGAATGACATAACGACGGACTTGCCCACACCTACCCATGAAATAGCCTTTGAGTCAATTGTCCAATTACTTTTGAGCCCCTGAAATGAAGGGATTGTGTTAAAAAAATGCTTTAGTTGCCTCATATTTTTATGCAATCGTTTTGTTCAACCCACTGAATTAAAGGTGAAAGTCTGCACTTCAACTGCATCTGAGTTGTTTCATTTAAAATTCATTGTGGTAATATACAGAATAAAAATTAGAAAAAAGTTGTCTCTGTCCAAATATTTAGGACCTAACTGTATGTGAACTGATCTCACTGCTGGCTCCCTCCCTTTGAATTGGGGATTTCTAGTTGCAGGCTTACATCTGTACTAATTATTACACATGGTTCTGATATTTGAAATCAGTGCTCTTTCTGTCAATAGAAGGTATCTCTTCTATTGCATTATATTATATATATTGATAGCTGGGAAATGCATAGCAGAAGCAATATCATATTGTCACCCTGCCACTTTCACTTTAGCTGTTTGGTTGATCAAGTTCAATGTATACATGTGTGAACCAGGCATGTAAATGCTCATGCATGGCCAATGCCCATACACATATGAATGGGAGTAAATACAAGTGACACTGTTTTTATCTGGGCAGCAAATATGAGGAGTCCGCTACTTTCCTGTTTGAGCAGAACATGACTTGTATTTTATGGTTAGAATATAAACCCAGTTTCTTTTTCAAGCACAATATTTGAAGAGCATGCCTTTGTGCTCATGTTTTCTCAGCCCTGGTTCTGTGAGAAAGAGGAGATCAACCTCATTTAGGGACACTTCTCTGTGTTGCAGATTCGGTTTATTATTCTTTGAAAGAAGTCGGTGGTGGTCAAGAGAGAAGAGCTTGCTACATTTGTAGCAATATTTTACATATCCATGTGATGGCTGATACACTGTGAAAATTTGGAAGAGGGTGTTTACTATTGCTGCTAAGAAAACTTTTCACTTCTGTGTGCTGTGCAAGGGATGTTGGCTTGCCTGTTCAATTAGTACTAAAAGGAGAATCTGCAACAATGTCTGAAATTAACTTCAGACTGATCATATGTTATGTCTTCATTTTAACATTTTCTGTGAACACCATTCTTAGTTAAGGCCAAAATGAGGAAGGACAACAATGTTTTGTCTTTCAAATCTCCTGCTAGCTGTAAGCAAGCAAATATTTTAAAATTAACAAAAACATCTGCAAATGATTAAAACACTGTCTAAATTCTTTTGCTATATTATTCATACACTGAAAAGTATAAGGTAGCTCCAGTTGATCACTATCATAATTGGCTTCTCTCTTGAGAGAATCCAGAGTAGAGCTACCAGAATGAACAATTACAAGTAAGAATCTACACCTAGATTTTAGGGTCAAGAAAAAAGGGTTCCCTACTGGAGTGTTATCAATTCAGAATGCCTTTATTTCAGGGATACTGTTGTCGTATAGTTTGGTATCATTTTGTCTAAGTATGTTGTCACAGAAAAAAAGAAACATCTTTAGCATTCCCTTGTCTATCATGTTCATATTTTCAAAGGTGGTGTTACAACTGTGGATGTACAATTATTTACGATCATATAAACATACACTCCAACAATTTATTAGTAAAAGTAACCACTAAATAATCCCTCGTTGTTTTGATTCTCAAAATACTGACACCAAATAAACAAAAATAAACTGCCACAATTGGGGTACTAGCAGGTAGCATAGCTACTGGGGCAACACCATGAATGTCATCCAAGGAAGAGGAAGGCAGTGTATCTAGAACAATTTTGTCATTTGCTGTGTCTCTGTATCACTGAGAATGAATGTACTAACTCACCTCACAAACAGTACAGTGCCACCGGGTCTCCACATGGTGCTTGCACTCATTACAGGTGTAAACAAAGCGATCCTGCCCTTGATTATGCAGCTCTACCAGCATACACATTGTGGACCATTTGGAGCGACGTAGTGAGGAAAATTCCCAATGCTTGTCACGAGCCAGTGTTAGAAAGGCATCACGACCATCCATTAAGTCGCAAGCAAGAAGAGGATCTGGATCAATTATCTGAGGCAGCGTGTTGATAACTGGGCCTGAATGAAGGTGGATGACAAAAAACACCTGCCAATCAAAAATAAAGACCAGCCATTTAACTTAGAGAGTATTTCTCAATAAGACCTAGGAAAAACAGAAAACTGAACAGTAGCAAACACATATTTTAAAAATACACTGTTACGTATTGTCTATTCAAATTAATCTTAGCTTAAAAGTTTTATTGTTCAATTTGGTAAAGTTCACTTCCTAAAATATGACACATGCTGATCACATTTTGACTAAACAAGAACTTTCAGGCTTTTACTTCCTTACCTCCTTGTGCTTTTCCATTGTTGCATATATCTTCTGAGACAGATCATTAGACATGTTTGGCATCCCAGACTTCTTTTTGTTGGCACGACTAATGCTACTTTTATTCTTATTAGTCTTCTTGTTGTTCTTCTTCTTGGCATTTTTAGCATCTCCAGTAATTCCCTTGAACAATATTAATTAAAGAGCGAGCTAGTCAAATATGTATTGTGGAAAACCAGAATCATCATTTTTACTTCACCTAAAAACAGACTGACTGCATTGACAGTTCCAAACTAAAGGCTGTTTCAAAGTCTGTGTCAACTTTGATTTTATATTATGATAGAATTACGTAACAAAAAGATTAAATTTTTTTGACTTTTACAATTTCTCATTCCATGACGTCACCCACATATTAATGAAAACAGTTTGGTAGATTTTGTTGCTAAAAGGTGTGTGGGTGTTGGCACATTTATTACTGTAGATGTCACACACTATTAGCTGTTAAGAGACTTTAATAATCCATTTGCAATATGAAGTACTAAAGAGTATAAAAAAAGAACCAAACTACAAGATCTCAGAATACTATAATCAATGAAGATGAGCATTGGAGCCGTTTCCAGGACACACACCTTGGAATAATGTGCTCTCCAATATGTTTAGATGTCCAATTAACCATTGTTCTTAAAATACAAACTGAATTTTACACACTTGTACTTTAATGATTCTGGGAGTTCTTCCTGTTTTAACATGTTGGTGATTTTGATCCAGGTAAATCACTTCTGTCAGTAAATATAAGAGTGTAGCGTGAAAAAAAGAGCAAAGCAGATTTAGACTTTATTAATCTGGGGCAGCAAATGTCACAGGAACCTCCATCAATCAGTTTAAAAAGTGACAAGGAGTTAATATTATTATGTTGTATATCTAAATGCAGTGTTTATCTACAGCAGCTTACAAGATTGGGACATGTTGCAAATATAAAAGATATTTTTACTTTACTAATCCCTGAGCGGATTGCTTTGGAATTCAAAGATGACACATTGATTTATCACTACTCTGAATCCCCATGACCATGAACTAATTTACTTTCATAAAAAATCATGCGTTTCCTTTGAGGCACTGTCATCTTTTTAATAAACATGTGTTTTACTTTTGACTAAACACAGATGTCACCCAGGACAGCCCTTAATCAGCTATTAGAATTGATACTAGTACTTAAACCACAAAACACTTGTTTGTGTGTGCGTTGAGTCTATTGTGGCCTGTGCTTTTTGGTTATAGAAAGGAACAAGAGAGGAGAAGTGGAGTGTAAAATGGGTATATTTTTAAATAAATAATGTATTATATAATCTATAATAAGAAGAATATTATTATACTATATTATTATATTTATATAATATATTTATAGAAGAGGTCAGGTATTTCATCAAATGTGAAGAATATACCTGAGACACACTCTAAATTAGCCTTCAGACTAATGTGTGGCACAAAATCAGTCTTTCTTAAGAGGTTACATTAAGAAAACCTCAAGTCTGAAAGTTGAACTTTTGTTAACTTTGGACCAGTGATTATTACAAATGCTACAATAACCAAAACAACGTAAAAATGAATTTGTGTAAAACTTCAATATTATATAAACAATGATCACATTTCAAGTGCTAAAAGACTTTTTAAAGAATTGCAACAGGGACTGTGCACAGATCAATAACAATCAAATCAAGTAATGAAAATAACTGAAATAAAACAACATTTACATTCTTTTACAGTTATTTGACAGGTGTTTACGTAAGTCAAAGACTGGCAGAGTTATTGTGAATGACAGGTCATGCCTCTGCAATAAATGTGATCTTACTTATTTTTTGGTTTCATAAACAGGCCGGCATAGACACACTAGCATTTATGATGTTTGTCTCCTGGCAGTGCCGATACACACTATGAAAGTACAACTTTCTCTGTGCATTTGACTTGCAATATGCTGTTAATTCTATTCCTTTCCCACTTATGTTATACTTAACTTGTTTGGAGTTTACAAAAAAAACAAACACCAAGTATATCTAGTTTGTTCACCTCCTTTCCTCTAACCTAGTCAAACACCATTTACTTTTTAACAACTTATTTTTATTGCACTTGTATATACCCCACCCAGAAATAACTTCTGATTCCATCTTGAGCAGGGAATCTGAATTATGGTCACAACATGCTTACAGTTACTCAGAGAAAGTATCTCACTAATGATCTACTTGACAGGGTACCCTGCTTGCATATCATTCCTAACTATGAGGATACTGTTACATCATTGGTTAAAATGTATCCAAATTAAAATAAAACCCAGTGATTATTTTCATGAATCTAAAGTGGCCAATACCCCAGAAATCTTGCATGTTGCGTTCTGGGTGTTCATCCACAACTTTCAAGGTAATCGCAAAATTAGACACATTAATAAATCAAAATAGTAGAATACCTGTTGCCAGACTTAAACAAAAAGTATGTTCCATTTGTCCCATTTACTATAATAATATCAAAACTTATAAACTGAAACATCACTTTACAACGGAATTATAAATGAACATAACAAAGGTGTGATAGTATGGCACATGAAGTGACTCAAGGCTTTAACGCACTGTAGTCTACAAAATACATTTTAATTTTACATTGTCTATGAAGGTGCGACAAGATCCAGGTGCTGGCTAGGAGCATAAGTCACTTGTGTCAAAATATGCTAGCAACTTTTAATTTAATTAAGTGCCCACTCAATATGCCCAATCTGAAAACACTTACTTCGTGTGTCTCACAGGCACCTGTGTTTTCCTCTTTTTTACGTTCCTCTTCTTCTTGTTCGAGTTCTTTAATGCTTTCTTCTATCATATTGGGCCAGAAATCCCCTTCAAAGTAAGGCAAGTCCTTTGCACTTGTCAACCGATCCTCAGTTGCTTGTTTGAATATATCCTGTAAGAAGATTAGCAAACATATTTAAAACTTACCAGTGTTTTCTGCCCTAAGGCAGAATAAATTAAATCATTATATAAATGTGTTTTAACAGCTCAGTCCAAATGAGTAAAATAACCATGCCTCTGTCAACTGAGTAAAAATAAAACTGGTGTCCGACTCTAAATTGGTGTTGAAATCTAGCCAGTTTGTGGTTTACATACCTGAATCTGCAACTGGGCAGTGAATTCCCTAATGGCAGAACAAAGTCAGTAAAGACAGGAAAAAAAAACCTCTTTAAGCATGCAGCCTAAATTTCAGATGGTACTATTTTTTTTATCTTCCAGGACTATACAATTGCATTAACAAGACTGTACTACAGCCAAAGGACTGACCAACAATGAGGGATTTTCATTTAAATATAAGTTAGTGGTTCTGAAATACATTTTTAGCTTGAATATCACACAGAAATCAGTGTGAATTTTTAAATCATGGGAAAGATCATATTTTGGTTACATTTCAGCCTGATATTGCAAACCCATTATGAACTTCAGAGTCATTTGGATACAGATGGTCACTGACTTGAAAAGAACAAATGCCACTTTAAGTCATACTTGCTTCAGGTTTGAGGCAAACATGGGACAAGTATGTGGATGTTTTTTATATCTGTATGTAAATGCATTGCAAGCAAACCCCACAAAACAAAAAAAAATAAAAAAATTTAAAAACCTGAAACATCTACTGCTTTGAAAATCCCTGGATCTGACTTGGCATTAAATGAAGACATCAACAACAAATGCTGCTATAATAAAGCCTGTTATACTGAAATTTTGGGCACAAGCTCTTCTCACCTCTGCATACTGCAAGATGGTATTCTAACTTTTCTGGTCAATTCCTAAGTAGTACATACCATGGACAGCTAACAACATGCCAACTGTCCAAACAAAGAGAAATGATTTATGTCTACATTACATAACTTCTATACATTTGTAGTTTTTTTTTCTACACTCATTTTATTTGGAAGGTTATTCATTGTAAGATGCATCATTTTCCAGCTGTCCGTGACAGCAAATCAATTATGAATAAGAATTCTAATGTTTTGTTAATATATGGAAAATAAATTATCACAAATTCATGAGGAATTTTGTTCACTACCACATTCTTTAAATATGTCAGGTAAACACCGGCAGGAAAAAAAAACATTACTCTATATTGATCTACCATATTTACAGTACATAGGCTGCATAATTCCCAGTGAAAGGGTTTTTTTTTGTTTTTTTTACAGAAAATGTGATTAAAATGTCTGCTCATATGATCTGAACCTGATACATGAAATATCAGCTTCAAGTACTAATTATGATGTGCCTGAACTCACTGCATTTATGAGGATATTGCTGAGCTCAGTTCCATTTTAAATGCTCTCACTTCATTCTTAAAATCCTCAAACAGCTGATTCCTAACATTTCAGAGTACAGTGAAAACTGGCTTCTGATTTGAATCCTTCTGACTGAACTATTGCTGTCTATTTCTTGCATACACCTTAGAGATTTGTCATAAATTTAATCAACAGATTAATCATACTTGTAAATTATATAATTAATATTCATATTAGTCCTACTTAAAATGGAAATTATGTACCAACCTTGTAGTCATGAATTATTCGTTCTGCAAAAGCTTTATCCAGCATTTTTTTGTACCATTCCTGCAGTCGCTTAGGCTTTGGTATTTTTTGGTCTAATGGATGACAATGGAAAATGTAATCATCTCCTTCACTTGGAGGGCATGCCCAGATATGACCTGTTACATACCTGAAAATGAAGAATGGGATTAAAACTCTTCTTGACATGATTGGTGGCAACACACACTTAAATACAGTCCCTGACAAAAGTCTTGTCGCTTCTCTATTTTGTAGAAACTCCTGCTATTAACCTGACTTTTAATTAATCAACTGGTGTTAGAAATAGCTCATATGAAAAGCTAAAGCCCTCCCAAATGATGTTTAATGCACTGAAATAAATTAGTTTCACTGAAAAAAGATTAATCATTTAATCAAGACAGAAAGGTCAAATTTGGGCAAGACAAAAGTTTTGTCGCCTATACAGAAAATGAACAACTTTACTGCAAATCCAAAAATATGTCAGCAAATTAAGTAGTGGTGCTGTGAGATCCAAATTTAATATCTTGTATGACTTCCATGAGCTTGAAGGACAGCATCCATGCGGTTTGGCAAGGATTCATACAATTTATTGATGAAGTCATCAGGAATAGAAAAGAAAACAGTCTTGCATGCCTCCCAGAGTTCATCAATATTCTTTGGTTTCGTCTTCCATGCTTCCTCTTTCATCCTACCCCACATATGCTCAATGATGTTCATGTCTTGTGACTGGGCTGGCCAAT
>NW_024381563.1:0-40580 GCF_016835505.1 Polypterus senegalus
GCTTCTTCGCTGTGTGTACCAAGAGTATAAGTATTTGACAGTTATTGGTTGATGCCACTTGTAACAAGTATGTTACTATGCCATACTCTGTGAAATATATCTTATAAATCTGCCTTTTTCGACTCACATGAACAGTTGACACAGGGGTTCATCATATAGAACTGCTAGGCAAGCATTACAGGACAAGACAGACAAACACAACTGTGTAACGGGCAGTCAGGGTGAGAACTGTTGTATACTTTTTTTGTCAGTCAATGTCAGCATGAAACTGCATCCTCTTTGCCTTGGAATTGCATGATTCACCTAAGTGGGGGCCTGCACATGAAGAAAGAGTACAGTAGAACCTCGGTTCACAATCATAATTTGTTCCAAAACTCTGGTCGTAAACCGATTTGGTCATGAACCGAAGCAATTTCCCCCATAGGACTGTATGTAAATACAATGAATCCATTCCAGACCGTACGAACTGTATGTAAATATATTTTACAAGATTTTTAAGCACAAATATAGTTAATTACACCAGAATGCACATAATAAATAAACTAAATGTAAAAACATTGAATAACACTGAGACAACCTTGAACAACAGAAAAAATAACATTTCAAGTGTTTGCTATAGCCTTCTGACATTGCTGTAAACACTTTTTTAATGAGTTTTAAGCACAGGGAAAAAAGGAACATTTGAACAAATCTAAACTTTATTTAAAAACCAACCAAGAAATTAACATTGCAGGAGTTCACGCTAATAGTCTTACAACCCGATCGCTGTAAACACTTTTTTTAAAATGAGTTTTAAGCACAGGGAAAAAAAATTAACATTTGAAAAATCCGTAATTTAATAAACAACCAAGAAAAGTAACATTGTTACAATTCACGCTACAAACCGAAAAATGAAAATTTTAAAAATCTGTAATACAAAAACTAACCATAAACCACCAAGAAAACTAATCTTGCATGAGTGAGTTCTGGCATGAAGTGAGGAGGAACTGAGTGGAGAGGAGGTTGCATTGTTTAAAAAGCCATAGGTTAACTGCAAGCCTTACAAAATACTGTATGAGCACAAACAGTTTACAGGTAAAAGCATGCACGTCTGACTGAGAACAATGAACAGGGAGAGGAAATCATTTGCGGCGCACAAACCAAAAGGGAAACTGGCTTGTTCGTATACCGAGTGTGTGGTCATGAACCAAGGCAAAAGTTTGGCAAACTTTTTGGTCGTAAACTGAGTTGTATGTGTACAGAGACATTCGTGAACTGAGGTTCCACTATATAAAGTCTTGGAACATTGCCTGGCACACCTTTGAACCCGACAGACGGATGGGAGATAATGTCATCTGATCCTGAAAATCCTTCCACTGCAATGGCGAAAATGGCAGATTCTGCACACTGGGTCCCCACTCCCGAACTGGGTTTTTTGCCATTGGCTTTTATGCAGCGTAAACCGTCATTAAAAAAAGGTAAGTTATTTCTCCTATGTGATTTCTTACTGCTGTATCACTAAGGGAGGGCTATCAACTTTTTATATTATTTCTATATAGTTTTTGGGTTATGTAAAACACCCCAATTACAAAAGAACTCATTCCAACAAGGGAGGTAATGTCCCCTGCTGGATACAACAGTGTGCACCCTTTACCTTGCACCTTGTGACAATGGCCCACCTATCTCTACCTGTCTGGTCTGGAATCTCCTCCCATGCCAACTTAGGATTGCACACTACAATATATGTCCAAAGGACATCTGGGCCAGATCAGCCAATTCTCTACTACAATGCAGTTCCATCCAATTCCTCCACTAGTTCAGAACCCCTGTGCTACAGGAGCTGGGTCAGCTGCCATCTCCTGCAGATGTAGCCGTCATAGAAGGCTGGCTTCTCCAAGCTGTCCTCTAGAAAGTCCAATATCCAGCAGGACCTGCATTACACTGGCATCATTATTAAAATTTAAGTTAGTATTGCTAAAACTGACTTAACTTTTTTTTTAATTAAAATGAAATGTTTTAATATAAACAGTAAAACAAAAACAAAATTAAGCAAAATAAAGTATGTTAAAGAACTTCTGCAGTTACTTTACACCTTTTGGCCATTTAAGGTCTTGTGATTTTCTCCCCCTGAAATCCATGTTTGTCCACTAATGAAGTTAACTTTACTTTTCTCAGTCTTTTGGACTTTGCACTCCTCTTGTGCTCCTCCATTCATACTGTTTGTACTTCAAGTTCAAATACAAATAACAAGAACAAATATATGTAACAAGTAAGAAATAACTTTTTCAAATGCACCCCAAACTCCCAGTAGCTGTTGCTCCTGCGGGTGAAAAAAATTGAAAAAACCCTTCTATGGAAAAAAATCTTTAAAACTTCTTCAATGTTCCTTAGCGGTAAACAAAGCACACGTTAATAGAAACAAGATGTATTTTTAATGTACTGTCACTCCAGAGGAAAAAACAATAATTCTCAGCAACTGTTAGTTGCTTCTGTCTCATTTTCAAAGATGACGTCAGCACATCTTTTCTGCCTCACTCCACTGTCCGTGCAATGCGGCCACAGAGAGCTTAAATAACTTGGCACATCCACATAAAAAACGACAAGGGCTGAGCGAGCTATCTTAAAGGCTTTTACTGGACGTAGTTCTTTGAAAACAAATATATACAAAAGAAACATAGAGGCATTTACATGTGTACTGTACAATCAAAGACAATAAAGAATGATTTACAAAGCAATACATAGCAGACAGTGTACATTAAACAATATATCTTTAAAAGACACTTACAAGGCGAGTGATTTCCACAGATGGATTAAAGAGACAAAGAGAAGCACCTAGACAGAGGCTCAAATTGGTGCATACCACAATTAACCAGACGCAGGGGTTTATATACCCTAAGGATACGTTTGGACGTGACTGAAACAAGAGATAAAGAGCTGCCTACGTGAGAGACATGGGGTGTGTATTGTATTCAAATGTTTATTATGGGACCTACGTGCATTATGCGAGTTTCATAGACTTTTATAGTACCACTGTTAGTGTGGGACGTGACTGACTGGTGTGTTAATAAATGACAAGATGAAGGGGGACCACAATTCAACAAATAACAGTCTCAACTAACAAGATGTGGGGCAGAACAACTAATGTTAAAACACTGCTGGGTTGCAACATATAAATAATAGCTTGCTATTAGATCTTTACTGTTTAGACCATTTTCCGAATTATACACAAACTGCAGCATGTCATTTCACATGTAGCTTTCCCAGCATTGTAACATTGAATTGAATTGAATTGAATTGAATTGAATACTCCTTTGGTACAGTATATTAAAGTGAATACACTACTACAGCATAGAAATAGTAGTGTCAAAACTTAACTGTTTAGATTATTTTCTAAGGACTCAAAGCTGCAGCACTACATTTCACATTCAATGATTTTTCCTAGCAATACAATACAATATAATACAATTTATTTTTGTATAGCGCAAAATCACACAAGAAGTGCTGCAATTCTGCCTTTTGACAGCCCCCCAGCCTTGACTCTCTAAGAAGACAAGGAAAAACTCCCAAAAAAACCCTTGTAGGGAAAAAAAATGAAAGAAACCTTGGGAAAGGCAGTTCAAAGGAGAACCCTTTCCAGGTAGGTTGGGCATGCAGTGGGTGTCAAAAAATGGGATAAATACAATACAATACACAGAACAGAACACAAGTAATCCTCAATACAATATAACACTGCATTAGAAATATTACAAATACAGAGTAGTTCAACAGTAGATGATTACATAATACAATTTGGATTTGTTCAGAGTCCTGGAGACCTCAGCCATCAAGCTGCCTCCCCCTATTGGCCATTCCACAGTGCTGGGCCAGCCAATCCGATAAAAGGACCCCTGTACCAGATGATTCCTGCGATCCTACATCAGAGATGACTTTTACCTTTGACAGTCGAAACAACTTGGCAGGTGGGCAGTGTCATCATAATAATGGAACAGTGAAAAGAGATCAAATATATTGTTCGGATTTAAACTTTATGTCGGAGACTTATAGATTATCTAATTTGTGTTGCCAGCAGGAATTGAAAAATTCCAAAAATGTTGGCTGGTATGAAGTCCCATCAGATGGAGACTTTTAACATGAGGTTCTTTCAAGTCACACCCTACTTACAACTATTTTCAAACAAGACCACAGTCATCTAATCTCAGTCGTTTGAGTGTTCTAGATGACACATCAATGACAAAGTTAAGAAGAAAGAACATGGACAAACATTCGAAAAAGTAATTTTATTTATTAGAGAGAAAGAAACGATATTCACTCATTGATATGTTGCATTGTCACAATGTAAGTCCAAACACAATCAAAATTCAATGCTATCTTGAAGAAAAGTCAATTCCAAAAATTGCTTTTACTAAAGTTTTAAAGTAAAAGTGAAAACAATGCATATGTAACAATTCCCATGAAAATAACAATCTCTTTATATTGTATATCCGGTTAACCAAACCCAGGGTTGTAAGAAGTAAGCAAGGGGTGAAGCCCCTTGTCTTTAAAAGGTACTTAATTATTTCAAGATATCTCAAAAGCATTTTCAGATATCTACAATACAGTTTAAGATATCTGAAATTCATTTCCAGATATCTCAAAACAGCTTTCTCTTCATTTTCAGATATCCTAAATACATTTTCAGATATCTCAAAATCACTTCCTGCTCATTTAAAGATATCACAAATACATTTTAAGATATTGTCACAATAAGAGACTCCAGACATCGCAAGAAGGTTTGGGGCAGCCACCCATATATTTTAGTCCAGGCAGCAAAAGTTATGAAGATAGCACAGGGTAGTTTACACTACTGAGTCCAAGACAGAACTGATCACCAGAGGAAGGGGAGTGGCTTTTATGGAGACTTGACTGGAAGTGATGTTGTCCTCGGGGCCAGGACAGGAAGCGATGTCGTTCTCTGGGCTGGGGCTGGAAGTATCTTCCCCTGGGCTTTGGCACCTGTTGGGATTTCCCGCGAACGATCTGTAGGAAACTGAGAAAGAGAGTCAGTGCACCCCTCCGCCCCTTGGTCGGACAAGTTGTTATGATAAAATAAGCCCTTCAGCTGCCTCCCACTCGCATGAGTGTGACAAAGCCCATAGCTCAGACCCATTGGGTCGGACGGCCTGCACCGAGAGGTTGTGTACCCGAGAGAGGGCAACAGCATTGGCATGAAGAGAACCTTTACGATGAACAAGCGAAAACTTGTACTGTTGCAGGTCAAAAAACCACCTTGTGACCCACCAGTTTGACTTCTTGTGAAAGGCCATCCACTGTAAAGGGGCATGATCTGTCACCAAAGTGAACTTGCGGCCCAACAGGTAGGCCCTCTCCAAAACTACATACCTTGTCTCTCGGTCCAGCAGTTTCCGACTCAGGTGCATGACAGGGTGTTCAGCACTGTTGACACTTTGGCTCAACACAGCCCCCAGGCCTGTGTCCGAAGTGTCCGTCTGGATAACAAATGGAAGAGAGAAGTTTGGGGACATTAATACTGGTGCCAAAGTAAGGGCCTGTTTTAAATCACTGAATGCAGCTCCTGTTTTTTCAGACCATACCACATTGTTAGGAGCCCTTTCTTCGTCAAATCAGGCAAGGGTGCCGGTCTCCCATAAAACCGAGGTGCGACCGGTAGTACCCGGCTAACCTGAGAAAGGCTTGAACCTGCCGCTTGGTTTACAGAGGGGCCATTTCAAAATGGCATCTATTTTGGACCACTGTTGTTTTACAGTACCCCGACCCACCAGGTAGCCTAAATATTTAGCTTCCCTCAGTCCAATGAAACATTTCTTTGGATTGATTTGCAGCCCGGCTTCTCCTACTGTCCAAAACACGACTTTGACCTGCTGTACGTGTTCCTTCCATGTGCGGGAATGGATGACAATGTCATCCAGGTAGGCAGCACTATATGCATTATGGGGACAGAGCACTTTGTCCACCAGTCGCTGGAAAGTCACAGGAGCCCTGTGTAACCCGAATGGAAGGACACAATACTGCTAGTGTCCAGTAGGGGTGCTAAATGCGGTCTTGACCTTCGTGGAATCCGTTAAAGGAATCTGCTAGTACCCCTTGGTCATATCAAGTGTGGTCAGAAACTTTGCTTGGCCCAGCCTTTTGAGGAGGTAGTCCACGCATGGCATGGGATAAGCATCAAACTGGGAAACCTGGTCAAGGCAACGGAAGTCATTGCAAAACTACCATCGGGCTTACTAAAAAGGACAATGGGACTGGACCAGGGACTAAAACTTTCCTCAATCACTCCTAATTCCAACATTCACTTGATTTCCAGTTCTACTTCAGCTTCAGCAAATTCAGCGTCATTTTAAATTGAACCTGCATTTTGAACCTGAGGACCCGGTCTGACCTCAACGGGTGGAGATTCCTCCTGACCTGATGGGGCGCAGTTGGATGATGTAGCTGCCTGCAATGTGTCGGGAGTTTCTCCGACCTCCTCTTGGCCCTCCATCTCACTCTCTGCTGACATACTACAGGGCATGGAGGCTGCTTGAGATGAGTTACCCTGCTCTACAACTAGGCCTAAAGTTTGACTGTCAGTCAGCAGTCTACCGCTTTTAATTTTGGACCAGTCTCACCCTATAACTACAAGAAAAGGTGGATTGGGGCGAACCGCCACAGGAGCTTTCTCAGCAATCCATCCAGGCAGATATAGCACAGGGCAGTTTTATAGTTACCGACTTCTCCATGTATGCCTTTAACACTGGTCTTTTGCTTAGTTAGCTGTTGCGGTAAGACATAATGTTACTGCCGGAGTCAAACAATGCCGTAAGTTTATGTCCATTAAGAAGCACTACTCCCGTATTCGTAACCAACAAGGGGTTAGAAAGGGCACACCAACACTCCCCCCGTCCACCTCCGTCCCACCTTATTCCTGGACACGTTGCATGCCAAGCGGCCCGGGGTCTTCGGGACAGGCTCCGCTTTATGTAGAAGAGGCTTAACATGTGGGACGTACTCCATAGGGAATCCACTAGAGGACCGTTCCGCTCTCCTAGATTTTCAGACTGGCATTGATCTTTTTACGAGCCATATAAGCTCATCCATGGAGTGGATATCTCCCCAGTCCGGCTGGGTGAAGTCGTCAGGGAGACGCTGCAAAAAGAAATAGGAGGCAACCTGCTGCATGATTTGATTGGTGGTGAGTTCTCATGGCCGCAGCCACGATACCACCTGTGTTCAGAGAGCCATAGCCTGCTCCAGGATTGGCCCCTCTGGGTTATATTTTCAGTTCTTTATTTTTCTCACCTGTGAGACTGGGGTTAGCCCACTCCTAACTGGGACCGTGGTCCCGGTGGGCGGCTCAGTTCTCTCGTCTGAGAGAACATAATAAGCCCTTTTTGCATCAACCCCAGAGACCAGCCCATGTCCATGAGTACCCTCTACATTCTCTCTTTTGGAAGTACTAAGCCAAGAACTGTACTTTTGGAGTGGAGGCAGCCTCGGGTCTTTCCTACTTGGCTGGTTTTTAGGCCCTATCCCTGTTTCTTCTGGAACAGAATCCTGACGACTACGCCACTGTCACAATAAGAGACTCCAGACATTGCAAGAAGGTTTGGGGCAGCCACCCATATATTGTAGTCCAGGCTGCTAAAGTTATGAAAATAGCACAGGGTAGTTTACACTACTGAATCCAAGACAGAACTGATCACCAGAGGAAAGGGAGCGGCTTTTATGGAGAGTTGACCGGAAGTGATGTTGCCCTTGGGGCGGGGACCAGAAGTGATGTTGTCCTCGGGGCCGGGACCGGGAGTATCTTCCCCTGAGCTTCAGCACCTGGTGGGATTACACAGGAACAGTCTGTAGGGAACTGAGAAAGAGAGTCAGTGCACCCTTCTGCCACCTGGTCGGACAAGTTGTTATGATAAAAGAAGCCCTTCAGCTGCCTCCCACTCGCGTGTGTGACAATATCTTATAATAATCAGGAAGATATTTTTATAGGAAATGAAATATCTTGAAATACATTTAAGATACCTTAAAATGCATAACAGGTCAATTTAAAATATCTGAAAATTCATTTGAAGATATCATGAAGTGCAGGCACATTTATTTGATATATTTAAGATATTGCAGATATCTTAAAATGTAAAGGAAACTATTTTAAGATATCACAAAGCGAGTTTCCGATATCTTAAAAAGTAAATTACATTTTAAGATATCTGAAATTCATTTTGAAATATCCCTAAATGTTAATTTGGCTTGCCATATTATAAATACTACTTTCCTAACAGAAATGAACATTTCACATGCAGTGTTTTTTGCCCTTACAAGGCTTTGTGATGCATTCAAGTATTAAAGAATGCCCCTTTGACATGTCAAGGTAAACACATTGCTTCAACACATCAATAAAACTTTCCATACAGAATTTAACTGTTTATTTCAACTTGTAACTGATAATTAAGCCATAGAACTACATTGCATTCAGTGTTTTTTACAGTTGTATCGCATTGTGATACTTTCAAGTACTGTATAACAGAATGCTCTGTTTATATAGTAAAGTGAAAACACAGATGAAATACATCAACAGTAGTTTCCTAACAGAAATGAACTGTATTGTTCAAGTTTTAACTGATATTAAAGCGCAACACTACATTGTACAATTCAATGTTTTTTATCTTTATCACATTGTGGTTCATTGAGGTATAACTGTCTGCCCTCTTGATATATTAAAGTGAATATAATCCCATCCATGAGGGATGCACAAACTAGTGTGTTTCTTCATGTTGAACCGAAGCCTGGATAAAAGGGGAGGGTTACGTCAGGAAGGGAATCCGGTGTAAAATTTTGCCAGATCAATATGTGGACAACAATACAGAATTCCATACCAAATAAGTCGAGGCCTGGGTTAACGACGACTACCAGCAGTACTGTTAACCAACAGGTTACTAGGGGAAATTGGGCTACTGTTGGCCGAAGTAGAAGAAGAGGGGGTAAGGTGTTTCTGGAGGCTGGAGGAGAGGAGGAAGGTTAGGAGAGTGAAAGTGAGGGTACTGTTGGCAGTATGACTGGTAAATGGAGAGAGTTGGCTGATATAACAGAGAGAAGGAATGTTGATATATTGTGTGTGCAAGAGGCCAGATGGAAGGGGAGTAAGGTCAGGTCTGTCAGAGGCGGTTCATATTCAACCACAAATTCATGGTGTGGAAGGGAGTAGAAATGGGGTAGGGGTTATCCTGAAGGAACAGTATGTCAAGAGTGTTTTGGAGGTGAAAAGTGTCAGAGTGTTGATTAGGATGCTGGAAATCGAAGGTATGATAATGAATGTTATTAGTGCATATACCCTGAAAGTTGGGTGTGAGATGGATAAGACAGAACATTTCTGGAGTGAGTTGGATGAAGTGAGTGGTGATAGGAGCCGATTTCAATGTTCATATTGGTGAAGGGAGCAGAGAAGATTAGGAGGTGATTGGTAATTATGGTGTCAAGGAAACAATGATGAAGGTCAGATGGTAGTGAATTTTGTGAAAAGGATGGACATGGCTCTGTTGAATAAGTATTTTAAGAAGAGGAAGGAACATAGGGTGACATACAAGAGTGGAGGGAGATGCACACAGGTGTATTATATCCTATGCAGAAGGGTCAGACTGAAGGATATTGAAAACTGCAAAGTGGTGGTAGGGAAAGCGTAGTTAGGCAGCCTAGGATGGTGGTCTGTAGGATAACGTTGGAGATCAAGAAGAGAAGGAGAGTGAGGACAGAGTCAAGGATCAAATGGTGGAAGCTAAAAAAGGAAGACTGTATGTTACAGTTCAGGGAGGAGGTGGGACAGGCACTAGGTGTCAATGAAGAGTTACCAGATAACTGGGAAACTACACCAGAAGTGGTAAGGGAGACAGCTAGAAGGGTGCTTAGTGTGACATTTGGGCAGAGGAAGGAGGACAAAGAAATCTAATGGTGGAATGGAGAAGTACAGGCGATTATACATAAGAAGAGACTGGAGAAGAAGTGAGATAGTCAGAGAGATGAAGAAAGTAGACAGAAGTACAAGGAGATAAGGCATAAGGTGAATAGACAGGTGGTGAAGGCTAAAAATAAGGCATATGATGAGTTGTATGTGAGGATGGACACCAAGGAGGGAAAAAAGAACCTGCAATGATTGGCTAGACAGAGGGACCAAGCTGGGAAAGATGTGCAGTAGGTTAAGGTGATAAATGATAAAGATGGAAACATACTTAGAAGTGAGTAGAGTGTGTTGAGCAGATGGAAAGAGTACTTTGAGAGGTTGATGAATGAAGAGAATGAAAATGAGAGATGGTTGGATGATGTGGAGATAGTGAATCAGGAAGTGCAATAGATTAGGAAGGAGAAAGTAAGGACAGTTATGAAAAGGATGAAGTATGGGAAGGCTGTTGCTCCAGATGACATACTTGTAGACGCATGGAGGTGTTATAGGAGACTTGGCAGGAGAGTTTTAACAATATTGTTTAATGCAATCTTAGAAACCGAGAAGATGCCTGAGGAGTGCAGAAAAAGTGTCCTGGTATCAATTTTTAAGAATAAGGGTGATGTGCAGAACTGTAGTAACTACAGAGGCCTAAAATTGATAGCATGGTAAATATTAGTGGAAGCTAGGTTAAGAAAGGAATTGATGATTAGTGAGCAGCAGTATAGTTTCATGCTGGGAAAATGCATGACAAATGCAATGTTTGCTCTTATCGTGTTGATGGAGAAGTTGAGAGAAGGCCACAACTAGTTGCATTGTGTCTTTGTGGACCTAGAGAACGCATCTGACAGGGTGCCTATAGTGGAGCTGTGGTATTGTTTGAGGAAGTTGGGAATGGAAGAGAAATATGCAAGAGTGGCACAGGATATGTACAAGGGAAGTGAGAAAGTGATGAGGTTTGTGGTAGGAGTGACGGGTGTGGTTTAGTTGTGGGGGAATTACTTCAGGGATCATTTCTGAGCCTTTTCTTATTTGCAATGGTAATGGATGGGTTGACAGACGAGATTAGACTGGAGTCTCCTTGGACTATAATGTTTGCAGATGACACTGTCTTCTGTAAGAAGAGTAGGGAGCAGGTTGAGCAGATTCTGGATAGGTGGAGGTATGCTCTAGAGAGGAGAGGAATGAAGGTCAGTAGGCTCAAGACAGAATAAATGTGTGTGAATGAGAGGGAGGTCAGAGGAATGGTGAGGATGCAGGGGTGTAAGAGTGTCAGTACCTCAACAGCAGCTGACTCAGGAACATGGCAAACTTGTGTAGCATTCACACTCTTATTTTGATTCCGTAACAGTATCTATATATATATAATTCACTTATGCAAAACACCCAAGGAAAGGCAAGACAACCATGAAAAGCACGCCGGAAGGGGCGTGGATTCACTAAGCTGCTGACAAGTGAGACACCTATAGCGCACGCAGGAAGGAGCCACGCCCACCAACTCCAAGACCATTGGATACGACGACAACTCACAGATCCACGCCATCAACTCGACGCAATTTACACAGAAAAACCGTGTCATTTATATTTGTCTGTCGTAGAGGTCACATGCAGCTCCGACCCACGTTGACTGTTAATAGAGGCACGTTTCTCGCGGAGGTGAATCGCCATATGCAGCGTGTAAAACTGTTTGCGAAGGGTATCCCATGGGATTCTTAAAACATTCCTTTACAACTGAGGTTAAAACACAATGAAGTGAGGAGTCTTTAAAAAACGAGTTTTCGGTTTACGACGCTACGACCAAGTGCACCATAGCAAACTGCTTACACGCTACATATAGCAATTCGATCCGCGACAAACATGCGTGTTCTTAGATGCTCCTGCACTTTGTACACACCCCCTCCCACCTCGCTACCACCATGGTCGGGTGTCTTGGTGGATTATATATAGAAAGGCAGCTAAAACCACACAGAGCAATGAAAAGTCTACGCGAGTCACAGCTGCATCTGGACTGTACAAAGACGACAACGACTCGAGTGACGAGTTGGAGGTGGGCACATGAGCAGGCAGTGCATACTGGATGAGAAATCAGCATACTAGCATGACGGAGGGAAATCACTTTTGAATGTTTTTAGTTTTATCAAATTGATGGTAATACCAATACCTTTGTTTTAAGACATATATATATATATTTTGTAACATGCTATTCATTGGGATTGGTGTGCAGCCCAAGTTTAAATAAAAAATATATATATATATATATATATATTACTCCTTTCTTTCTGTGTACATTTATGACCTGCAGTTTGTGCATCGTGATAATTAGTATGTGAGAAAAGATCAATTCTGTGGTATTGGGTTCAACCCTCAGATGGAGAACACTCTGAGATGTTGATAGGAGACTTTAGCAAATGACGGAGAATGGCAAATTTTGCATTCAGAATTAGGAATGGGGAAAGGATGGAAGAAGGTGATCTTGGAAATGAGGAGAGAATGGAGCAAAATGACATTGAGAATGGAGGTGAAGTGGAGAATGAGGATGTTGGGAATGAGGGCATTTATATAGACATTAGAACAGACATTTTTGCATGTTCTCAGTCAGCAGACTTTTCTGAGGGTGAGACTGATTTGGATCTGCATTTTGATGAGAATTCAGAAGTGCCATGTAGCCTCAGTGACAGTATTTGTAACTTGACTTTAACCTTTAGAATATCTCTTGTTACTCTAACATCACTTTTAGAGTTGTTGATGTTTCATCATCCTGAACTCCCAAAAGAAGCAAGAACTCTCCTCAATATAAAGAGTGGGTATTCTGTTCAGAATAAAGTTGGCAGCCATTATTACTATTTTGGTATCCTTGCCTGAATTAGTAAAACACTTTCAGATAACATAAGTTCAGTCTCAGAAGGCTTTACCTTGAAGTTGAAGATCAATGTGGATGGGTTGCCCTTATTTAAAAGCACTAGCATTCAGCTTTTGCCTATTTTGGAACTTCTCCTCAGCCTTCCTGTTGTTATTGGACTGTTTTATGGACCAAACAAATGTCAGCTGAGGATTTTATGAAATATTTTGTTACTAAGTTAAGCTGAATTAGGAAATGGGTTTTCTTTTAATGGCAAACTGCTCTTTCTGAAGGTAGATTCTGTTGTCTGTGACACATCTGCCAGGACTTTATTTGAAGAACACAAAAGCACATAATGGATATCATGGATGAGATTAATGTGCACAGCAAGGGCAGTGTGTCAATAACAGGACACTGAGAGAAATCGACCACAGGGAAGCAACAGACTTTAGACTGTTTCTACTTTACAGAGGCCCTGTTGTTCAGCATTCATTCCTGGATAACAGAATGTATAACAACTTCATGTTGCTGATCTCTGCCATTGCAATTTAAGTAAATCCAGTGCTTTCTTCATTCTGTTGTCAGTATGCTCAAACATTACTGGTTTGTGAACCATTTTGGTGAGATTTATGGCAAAGATCAGCTTTTATATAATATGCATTATTTAGTCCATCTGCCTCTGGATGTGCAGCGGCATAGTTCTTTAGACTGCTTTTCATCTTTCCCTGATGAAAACTACCTTCAAAGACTTAAGAAACTTGTTAGAAAGCCTGAACGTCCACTTACTCAGATTGTCTGAAGACTGTCTGAGCAAACTGCTTGCACACCCACTTGTCTGGTGTCTAAGACTTTGGAATAACCATATTATGTTGGACCAGTTCCGGTCCTACTGTACTTAGACCGTACCGGCAGGCAAATGTGTTGAGAAACAATGGGCTATTAAAGTTTCAACAGCGGACAATATCTTCATTATAGTCAATGATGTGTGCATGATATACAACATTGTTGAATCCAGAAAAGAATTATATGTTGTGTACAAGGTGTTCTTGAAGATGTCTGTTGTTTTTATACTTATTCATTTGAGTTAGATTTCATAAATATATATTGCATATCTCAGATATCTGAAACATTCAACTATGAAAACGTGTAAGCCATCAGTCAAAAATGATCCCAGTTCCTCCCATCCTCATTGACCACCTTATGTAGAATCTGTTTTAGGGTCTGGTTAAACCTCTCTGCTAAACCATCGGTTTGAGGATGATATGCCAAGGTCTTTAAATACTTTATTTTAAGTAACTTGCCCATTTCCTGAACGTCTCCGAGGTAAAGAGCGTCTCTTGGTCCATTAGGACTGCTTGAGGGATACTGAATCGCAATAAGACCTCTACCAGCTCCCTACTCAGCAGCCTGTAGCTGAGTGCTGCGGAACAACTTTGGGGTATCTGGTACCATAATCTACCAGGACCATTATATATTTATGCCCCCTGGCCGAGAGCTCTAGGGGTCCCACTAGGTTGACCCCAAAATGCTCAAAAAGGACATCAATCAGGGGTATGGCATCTAGTGCCACAGTTGACACTCTAGGCAGGACACGCAAAAGAAGCAGACCTCCTTCTTGATTCCTGGCCAATAAAATCAGAGTTTAATATGCTCAAGAGTTTTTTGGTGCCTAGGTGGTCTCCCAGGAGGTGGGTGTGTGCCAGTCCCCTCATAGCTAATATTGCAGGAGGCGGGCGTATACTGACAGACATTCCCATGTACACAGGTTAGACTGGTCTTTAATTTGAGCCATTGTCGTAACACAAAGCGCAAGCAAGCCGCTTTGGATATGGATATGTAACTGCAGGCTGATACCTTATGCCCTATGATAAAGATGACTCTGAGACATCATAAAGGTGTTGGGCATGCTTTTGAAATTAACAAACAGATTTTAACAGATCGGAGTCCACAGTTGAATTGCCCTCATTGACTTAAGATGGCGGCTTTAAAGGCCAGTGGAGGAAGTGATGTCATCCAGGTTATAACTGGAAGTGACATCATTGGCAGCCACCGGGACCGGAAGTTACATCATCAATAGTGCTGGAACTGGAAGTGCCATTATCAATAGTACTGGAACCAGGTGGGACTTCCTGAGAATGTCTGTAATGGATTGAGAGAGACAATTAGTGCACCTTGCCGCCCCCTGGTCAGACATGGAATTACAATTATTCATGCCCTTTAGTTGCCTTCTATTTGCAAGTGTGTGACAAGGCCCCACCCCAACCCAGACCCATCAGGTCAGGCGTCACTGACTGAGAGGTTGTGTACTCGAGAGAGAGCATCAGCGCTGGCATAGAGAGAGCCCTTATGATGAATGAGTGATGGTTGGAGGTCAAGAAACCACCTGGTGACTCACAGATTTGACTTCTTGTGTAGGGCCATCCACTGCAAGTGTGCATGATCCGTAACAAGTGTAAATTCATGACCCAAGAGGTAGTACCTCAACTGCGTCACCCATTTGATCACGAGAGCCTCTCTCTCTACCTCCGAATACCTGGTCTCCCGATCCAGCAGTTTTCAGCTCAGAAACATGATGGAGTATTCAGCACCATCAACGTTTTGGCTCAGCACGGCTCCCAAGCCT
This sequence comes from Polypterus senegalus, assembly GCF_016835505.1. Classification (NCBI taxonomy): domain Eukaryota; kingdom Metazoa; phylum Chordata; class Cladistia; order Polypteriformes; family Polypteridae; genus Polypterus; species Polypterus senegalus. The sequence goes on from NW_024381563.1 coordinate 15,373, forward strand.
GTGTTCGAAGCGTCCATCTGGAGAATAAAAGGCAGTGAAAAATTAGGTGCTTTTAAAATAGGTGCTGACGTCAGGGCCTGTTTTAAGTCACTTAATGTAGCCTCTGTTAGCTCAGTCCATGCCACAATGTTAGGGGCCCTCTTCTTTGTTAGATCACTCGAGGGCGCCCGCTCTCTCTGAAAACGGAGGTACAAACTAACGGTAATACCTGGTTAAACAGAGAAATGCTTAAACCTGCCACTTTGTTCGTGGATGGAGCCATTTTAAAGTGGCATCTATTTTTGACCACTGTGGCTTCACAATACCCCAGCTTACCAGGCAGCCTAAATATCTGGCTTCTTTCAACCCAAAAATAAATTTTTTTGGATTGATTCAAAGACCGGCCTTACCAAGTGTCCATAATACCGCTCAGACATGCTGTAGGTGTTCCTTCCATGTGCTGGAATAGATGACGACATCATCCAGAAAGGCATCACTATACATGTTGTGGGGGTGGAGCACTTTATCCACCAGATGCTGGAAAGTTGCAGGTGCCCCATGTAACCCGAACGGAAAGGACAAAATACTACCAGTGTCCACTAAGGGTGCTAAATGCAGTCTTGACCGTTAAAGGAACTTGCCAGTACCCCTTTGTCATGTCAAGTGTGGTCAAATATTTTCCTGTCCAGGCCTTTCAAGGAGGTCATCCACTGAGGCATTGGATAAGCATCAAATTGGGAGACCTGATTAAGTCAATGGAAGTCATTGCAAAACCTTCAACTTCCGTCTGGCTTACTAACCAAGACTATTGGACTGGACTGGTGTTCCTGACAGAGAGGTTGTGAACCTAAGAGCATTGGCGTTGGTATGACAAGAACCTTGTCAGTGAATGAGCAAAAACCTATAAGGCTGCTGGTACAAAAACCTCCTTTTCACCCGTGGGCTCAACTCCTTCTGTAAGGCCATGCACTGTAAAGGTGCATGGTCTGTAACCAAGGTGAACTCATGACCCAGGAGGTAGTACTGCAGCTGTGTAATCACCCATTTGATCATCAAGGCAGAAGTGCTGCACTCCAGGTGCACCCAGATTCTCTTCTGCCAGCACTTCCTGGTTTGGCAGAAGTGCTGCAGTCCAGGGTTTAGAAAATGTCCAGGCGCCCCCTAGCATTGACCAAGAGCCCCAACAGGGTTCAGCTTCCAAGCTTTGTTCCCATGGCCCCAACACCCACCAGGGTGGCTGCCCTCTCGTGTTAAAGGAGGAGATACTGCTCCTCTCCCAATCCTTCCACTCTCTGGGCATGTCAGCTAGGCAAGGGTCCCAGTCGACCATTACACCAGATGATTGAATTCTTCCTTCTCTTTTCTGCAAGCAACATTTTTCAAGTAAGATTTGATCCATGGAGTTATGGATGATAAATGGTCTAACCTGTTGGGATAACACAATTGCATAATCTCAAAATGTGATTAACATAATATGGCCAGCTCTTAGTGTAAGAATAATGTGTTAAAGAAACAATTCTGGTGAATATTTTTAATAAGTCTTTTGATACATGACCAGTTAAAATCAGTCCAATTTAAGCATTATTGGTTATTGATTTTAAGAACAGAATGAATAATCTAGATCTTAACATTAAGGGAAAATTGTTAACTGAGAGGAATAATTGTAAATTGAAATGATGGTAAATAATGTGTTTTGAGAATAGGGGCATTCATGACAAAATGTCCAAGTCTATTAGTTTAAGGTGAAGATATAGTTTAAACTAGAAGACTCTTGACACTAGCAATATATATCATTTGTTTAATAACTATTATTTTTCATGATGGATGTTAATTTTATTTGTATAACAGCAATTAATACTGAAGGATGGAACAAATGTCAACATTAATGTATTAGGAATTTTGCATTAGGATTAGATAAATTAGAACACAAATTGTATGATATTTGATATTAACATTTTACAGGGTATAGTACAAGCCTTTTAAACTTTGTAGAACAAGGTATAAAGGAAATACAGTTTGTAGGATAGTGTTTAGCAGTGTTCTCGGGAACTGGTATACTTAAGGCCATATAAACAGAATATTTGGTGGCAACATAGGACAAATAATATTATGGCTTCTTATGTCATCTGGGAGTCTCAAAAACACAAGTACCAAAAAAAATTCCAAGGTTTCCCACTAGAAGGGGGAATTCCATCAAAATACCTTGACTAGAAAGAAAAAGGACAAATCTTGATAAAAATAAAAGGTTTCTATTCACAGGCAAGGCAGACACAGCAAATGAAATCCCAAAACAGAATAGAAAAATCAACGGCAGAAACAGAGCAGAGATTCAAAATAACAATAAACACAGTCCCAATACGAAAAACCAAAGACGAAGTCAAAAAGTAGAGCACAGGGTCGAAAGTCCAGGAAATCAAAAGGCAAAGCAAAAGGCACAGTGCAACAAGAAATACTCCTTTCCAAGCATGTACAATGTACTGCCAGGAACCATGGGAAGTTCTCCCTTAAATAGGATGGAGGGTGTTCCTTGTGGTGATTGGCAGGTGGCCCTGTTCCTTGAGGAGCCACCCACAAAACACAAGGAACATAACCAAGGACAAATGAACACAAAATAAAATGTACAAAATAAACAAAATGAACATCAATACAAATAAATGGCATAAAATAACACAAAATACACAAGAAACACAACTTTGAACACCAGCCAGGGGGAATATGCTGGCTGAACAATGACATCTTGGGTCTAAGTAATAGAAAAATAGTTGGGCACAACATAGATGGAGTGTTTTATGCATGGAGTGGTGAGTGTGTGAATTTGGAAATCCCAGAAAGAAACTAAGGATCCCAGGTAGTGGTAGAAGATTATATGTAAAGACTGTTACCCCCATGACCCAGTTTCTGCTAAGTGGTGGAAAATGAATGAATGAATATTTTATTTTTGAAAAGCAGAATATTATAACAGCACAGTACTCAGTAAAATAAATATTACTATTAATAATAATAATAATAACATAACAGATACATTTTACTTCATAATTGGTCTAGAGAAAACAAAAGAAAAGTAGAAATACAGTGGACAAAAAAACCAAAATAAAATTCAACCTGAACCTAAGAGAAAGAGAAAAAGAAGACGGACATGAGCAGAAACACTGTATTCTATGTATAGCTGAGTTCCAATTCTTTTTCTAAGATGCTAATTAGAAGGCCCCTCTCCCACTGCTCTCTATGATCACTAAAAGGTAAAGTGTTTGAAATATTTTTATAAACTGAACTGTCAAGTCTAACCAGTAATTCCACCTGGGATAGACATAGGTGTGAGGTGTGGAAAACTGGGTAAGTTTCTTTTACCAAAATTTCTAATTTGGATTTAAGAAAAAACGTTTAGCTGGATAATTAAATTTAGAGTGCAACTATTCATAAGATGCAAATTTGTTGTTTATAGATGAAATAGGTGATTATTATGCGTAGAAGCAACAGATAAGAGCTTCTCCACTTTGGTTCCATATTTAAGACTACAGAACTAAACTTGAAAGTAAGGTTGTGTCATGCCATAATCTGCTTTAGATCTTTGTTAAGTCATCTTTGAATGTGTGGTTATTTTGAATTTCAGATGACTGACGTTATGTTTGAGTCTAACTTCTTAAATAAAGATTTCTTGATGTATATATGGATGTTCTGGAATAGTTATAGCATCTTAGGGAGGATTTTCACAGTATTCATTTTCCCTACTAAGGTAAGAGGGTGAACTATCTGTTAGCAACTTATTTGATTTTTTATATAGTACTGTACTTACAAACTTTTACTGAAAAAATCTTTACTTGTAAGTACCCCTAGATATTTTAACTGTTTTTGAAATTGTGAAAAAATAGGTATACAGTTTGGTATGTGCGCAACCACCTCTGACATCAGCTCTGGTGTCCAGCTCCCTGAACCTACCTCTTCCTGTCTGGCCTGCACTTAGCAGGATGCATTGTCATCCTTGTCAATCTAGTCTGAGGCATGTGTCCTACAGGTCACTATTTTGATGAAAAGTCTTTATTATTTTTTGAATTATATGAGGGGTGTTCAATTATAAACAAATTTTCATGCTCTGTTCTTATAAAGAGTGCAAGGTAGAAATGACTCAATGGACAAACACATACATGCTTGAACTTGTTGTTATTAGAGCTTGCTGCTCTTTCCACCCTTTCTGTCAGTTGTAATTAATATTTCGGAGCCAAAGGTACACAGTAGTGTTGTGCAGCAAATTATTATTACATTTTTGACAAATGAGTCATTCCATCTCTGATTTATTCAAGACTTAAAAATCATTTTGGGGATGAGTGTCACAGTCTAGAGTGTATGATAGATGCAAGTCATTCAGAGAAGGACTATCATCTCTGCAGTCCACTTAAGGAACTTTTAGGAGAAAAGAAATTCAAGTCAAATGAGGAGGTTATTGATGCTGTATGAGGATGGATCAATATGAAGTCAAAAGACTTCTACTTTTCTAGGATTAAGAAGCTTCCTGTACACTGGAAGAAGTGTATTGCTGTGGCAGGAAACTGCATAGAAAAATAGTGTGTATGTCATTTCATTATATTCAATAAATTAAGTATAGCTCATAAATTCCTGTTTATATTTGAATGCCGGCCCTCATAATATTTGGGGTCGCAGTGTCACCCCAACTGTTTTTCTTTGTCCTTGTTATCTTTTACATGGTCTGATACATAAACCACCATGTTGTCTGCGTATAGTGATGTTTTCTGTTCAAATCCTTCTATAACAATCCCCTTTATGTTTGGTTCTTTCTGTAGATGAATAGACAATAGCTATTGCAAAAAGCATTACTGGTGGTGGGCACCCTTGTTGAGTACCATGTTCCAAATGTGTTGGAAAGGAAAGAATTTTAACTTGTTTAATTAATTATCAGCAATTACCATCATTGCCAAAGGTAAAGTACTCATCTGTTAATGACAGGGGGTTAAGATGGCTGTTGCTATATGAGTAGGTAGGGCCTAATGATTAAGCTCCAAAATAGATTTGATATTAGGCATTACATTATTATACATGAGGAAATAATAAATTCTTTAAAGCCAAACAGATAAGATTAATTACTATGTAGGTTTGAAAGGGTAGACAAAGATGATTATCATGTAGAGGTTCAATAGATAAAATTTTTCTGTCTTGAAGAGCTTCCTGAATTGGTTCCATATTCTGAGTGATTGATGGACAATTAGATTATTGGTATATTGACAATAGTTTGTATTTACTAAGGCACAAAGCAATGATCTGCTAATAACAGGGGGTTATGATACAAGCTACGAAATAAGTATGTGCGGCATAGTGATTCACTTTCCAAGATCAAAGGGACATGATTGGAAATAACAATAGCGTTGTACTTGCAAGATTTAATAATGGACAATAAATTATTAACAATGAAGAAGTAATCAATTTTTGTGTAACTATGATGTACTAGTGAGAAGAAGGAATACTCTCTTGAGTCTGATAAGTTATGACCCATTACAAACTGTGTGTGTTTTTTTTTTATATTAAATGTTATTACCACTTTATCCAAGTCTGGATTTAAAACCAAATTAATGTCTCCAGCCATTATAATTTTATGAGTGTTCATAATGGGAATAGACAGCAGGAGTGAAAAATCTCACTAATCCAATTTCTTTGCAATCGAAACCGGTCCTTACTTATTAAGTGAGTCTCCTGTAAAAATACCATCTTAGTATTAAGATCTGTTAGGTGAGGGAATACTTTTTTCCCTCTTTAAATGGTGATTGAGACATTTGACATTCTAGCTTAAAAAGGTCATTGTTTGGTCAGAGAGACACTGCTTCTGAACTTTGAGGACATTTTGTACTCTTAAGTAAAAGCACTATATTTTTTTTAATAAATTAGCTTTAACCTTGATTTCATATTATTGGCAGGTATTATGGCTAAGGAGCTTATTAATATGTTGGCACTCAACGTTGTTGAGATGAAAAACATAAATAAGAAGTAACTTGCTACTTTTCTCACCCCTCATCACCAGCCATCCCCCATTTTGCCTCCCCAAGTAATACTAGACCACACTTCACAAAAGAACAAGTAAGCAGCAGTGTGGTAAGGGTTAAAATTATGATATTATAGTCCATACACAATAAACCTAGGGTATGATGTTAAACAGTCCCCATAGAGAAAAAATGTGAAATGTGTAAGTATAATGATACGTTAAATTAGTAGTTATTTAATGGTTAGCAAAATATACATATATTTAATATGTGAGTGAGTCTCCTGTAAAAATACTATCTTAGTATTAAGGTCTGTTAGGTGAGGGAACACTTTTTTCCCTCTTTAAATGGTGATTGAAACAATAGAATTAATTAATAGAATAAATGTAAATACAGTAACTGAAAAAAAATTTCAAACGGAAAGTAGAATGTATAGTTATGGCAAATGTTACATTACAGATAGACCAAGATCTTATTTTTATTACCAGGACACAATATGACACAGTATGTTCATATTTTAGATGATGTTGATATCAGTCTTTTTAGCTCTTTTTCTGCATCTTCAGGAGAAATAAAGGTGCAGAACTGGCCTTCAGCAATCACTTTCAATTTAGCAGGAAAAAGAGGCTGTATCTGATTTTAGCTTTGTATAACTGCAGAATGTAGTTCGTTTGGCAGCAGTTGAAGGAGAGAAATCTGAGAAAATACACATGTTGTTATGTTCAAATATAATCTCCTCTTTCTGTCAAAGAATCAACATCAATTTTTTTAACCCATAGTTTATTGAACAAACAGACTTCTCAGTTTTGATGCATTTGATCCATGTATGCGATAAGCTGCTGAGGTCTTGGTGTCTGATTTAAAGTCCTTTCCAATTATTCTAGAAAATAGTTCAGCCATTCACAGGATTTTGACTTTCATGGTTTTCAGAAAGACCTTTGATTCTGATGTTGTTCCTTCCATATCTATCTTCAAACGTGGATAATTTATCACAGAGCACTTCGCATTCGATGCTACAGCAGTTTCTTTTTTGCCATCGGTGGATGGCAACTTCTTCAACACAAGCTGTAAACATGTGCTTAACTTCTTCCAGGTGAGCTCCAAGTACTCTTATTTTATTCTTAACTAGCCAACCCGCATAATCAGGCCGGTTTTTTAATAATTTTTAAGTACAGGGAGAAAATTAACATTTGAAAAATCGGTAATGTAATAAATCAGCAAGAAAAGCAACACTGTAACAATGCACGGAACGAACCAACACACAATCGTCTGTGCGCTCATGCATGAAGGGTGGAACGGGAGGAGAGGAGAAGGACGTCCACTCCGCTCCCTTCATCATGCTAGTCTGCTGATTTCTCGTTCAGTATACACTGCCTGCTCATGTGCCCATATCCAACTCGTCACTCGAGTCGTTGTTGTCTTTGCACAGTCCAGATGCACCTGTGACTCACGTAGACTTTTCATTGCTCTGTGCGGTTTTGGCTGCCTTTCTATATGTAATATGGTAGCGAGGTGGGAGGGGGGTGTGTACAAAGTGCAGGAGCATCTAAGAAGACACACGTTTGTTGCGGATGCGATTTGCTGTATGAAGCGTGTAAAACAGTTTTCTATGGTGCATGCGGTCGTGCGTTGTAACCGAAAACTCGGTTTTTAAAGACTGCTCACTTCATTGTGTATACGACTGTAGGTGAATGAAAAAATGCAACTCTGGAGATGGCAACATACAATACAGCATTTTACACGCTGCATACAGCGATTCACATTCGTGACAAATTGTTTTACACACTGCATACAGCGATTTACATCCCTGACAAACATGCCTCTTCTTAGATAGTCCTGTCTCGTCCACTCTCGTTCTCGAAGCATACACACCACCTGGTCATGTGGTGCCTCTGTGTGAACCGGTCAGGCACAGAGAAGGTCAGCTGCTGAGAGAGCGTCTCGACTGTTGCAGGGCCTGCATTGGTGAAGCAGGTGAGACGGTAATGGAACAGAGGCACAGGGCTTATTGGTTTTTAAAGACTGCCTCCTTCATTGGGTTTTAACCAATGCATGGAATGAACCAACACACAATCGTCCGTGTGGCGCGGAGGGTGGAACGGGAGGAGAGGAGAAGGACATCCACTCCGCTCCCTTAGTCATGCTTGTCTGCTGATTTCTCGTTCAGTATACACTGCCTGCTCATGTGCCCACCTCCAACTCGTCACTCGAGTCGTTGTCGTCTTTGCACAGTCCAGATGCACCTGTGACTCACGTAGACTTTTCATTGCTCTGTGAGGTTTTGGCTGCCTTTCTATATATAATCCACCAAGACACCCAACCACGGTGGTAGCGAGGTGGGAGTGGGGTGTGTACAAAGTGCAGGAGCATCTAAGAAGCGCATGTTTGTCGCGGATGCGAATTGCTGTATGTAGCATGTAAAACAGTTTGCTATGGTGCACACGGTGAATTCTCATTGCCCACCTCATTTGCAGTTTTGCTTGGCTGGGGCAGATGCTGCAGCATGAGGCCTTGGCTGATTCTTTCCTTCACCTGTCTTCAACCTAGTCTATGGTGGGCGGTAATGTGAACTTGAGAGCAACTTAGGCTTTGATGTAACTTTAGCTAACCTTTTCCTTCTCTTTCTGATCCCCTGATTTCATGTTCATGCTTTTAATGTACTTATTATTAAATACACTTGGGTTGACTATATACAGGATATCGTGAACAAATAAATAAGGTAAATAACACTGCTGCCAGAGGAGCACTGTCTCAGATGTCCGTCTTTCACAATGGATGAGACCAAATCTGATTTTGTGTGAATTATTATTGGATGCATATATGTTTGCCTCAATTGCTTTATTTGTATAAGTTCCCCAACCACTATCACATATACAGTTGTGCTGGAAAGTTTGTGAACCCTTTAGAATTTTCTTTTTTTTTTTTTTTTTTTTTTAATTTTTATTAATTTTATTACAATCCATACAAAGCAATCAAGATTTACAAAAGAAGAATTGAGTTAAGAACAGATCGATCCCCATTCCTGAGAGAGAGAGCAAACCAAACGCGTAAAATTTAAGTCTTATAAACATACCTAAATTAATAAATTCTCTGTGCTTTATAAACTTATTTTAAAATATTACTGATTAGATCCTACCATGTTTTGAAAAAAGTCTGTACGAATCCTCTAACTGAGTATTTGATTTTTTCCAATTTCAAATAGGAGAGTTTGGGTTCTTCCAGTTTATCAGAATGAGCCTGCGTGCCAAGAGTGTAGTGAATGAAATCACAATTTGTTTGTCCTTCTCCACTTTAAGCCCTCTGGAAGAACCCCAAACACAGCTGTTAATGGGTTAGGAGGGATTGTGAGTCCAAGGCTGTCTGAGAGGTAATTAAAAATTTTTGTCCAGAATAATGTTAATTTGGTGCAGGCCCAGAACATGTGACCCAGTGAGGCTGGGGCTTGGTTGCAACGTTCACAGGTTGGATCATGCCCTGGAAACATTTTGGAGAGTTTTAGTCGAGACAGATGTGCTCGATATATAATTTTGAGTTGTATAATTGTATGCTTTGCGCATATGGAGCTCGAGTGAATTCTCTGCATTGCTACTTTCCACTCCTTTTCTGATATATTAATTGAGAGATCTTTTCCCAGTGTCCTCTTGGATCTTTGAAAGGAAGGGATTGTAAAATGATTTTATATATTGTAGAGATGGAGTCTAACTCCTTGAAATTGAGCAATATTTTTCCAGCGTGGATGAGGGTGCAAGATGAGGAAAATCTGGAAGGTTCTGTTTAACAAAGTTCCTGATTTGAAGATAGTGAAAGAAATGTGTAGCTGGAATGTTAAATTTGGAATGTAATTGTTCATAGGATGCAAAGACGTTGTCTATATAAAGATCTCTAAGCAAGTTAATTCCAAATTTTTCCAGATATTAAAACTGCATATGTTTGTGAAGGTTGAAAGAGGTGGTTCTCTTGCAGGGTGCCACAGAAGAAGCTTCTCCGTCTTAAAATGCTTTCTACATTGGTTCCAGATTCTAAGTGAGTGGAGCACAATTGGGTTATTAGTGTATTGCCGATAACGTGTGTTTATTGGAGCACAGAGCAAGGAATACAAAGAAGTACTGCAGGATTTTACTTCTATTGCGGTCCAAGCCTGTGTATGTTCTTCTATTTGTGTCCAGGTTCTTATCGCCTGTATATTTGCCCCAGTAATAAAACTGGAAGTTAGGTAGAGCCATGCCACCTTCTGCCTTTTGTCTTTGTAGGGTCGCTCTTTTGATGCGTGGATGTTTTGAATTCCAAATAAATGAGGTTATTGTTGAATCTAATTGCTTAAAGAATGATTTATTAATGTATATTGGGATGTTTTGAAATAAAAAGGAGCTTAGGAAGAATATTCATCTTAACAGTGTTAATTCTTCCAGCTAGTGTGAGATGAAGGGTTGACCATCTATGCAAGTCTTGTTTAATTTTTTCCATGCAGACGCGAAATTTTGTTGATAAGAGCTTTATGTTTACTTGTGATGTTTACCCCTAGGTATTTAAACTGTTCTGCAATGATAAAAGGTAGGGTGTCTAATCTAATATTATATGCTTGAGAATTCACTGGAAAGAGTACACTTTTATTCAGATTAATTCTGAGACCAGAGATCTTTTGAAATTCTGTGAGTGCTGCTAAGACTGCAGGCACAGAATTTTCTGGGTCCGATATATACAGTACCATGTCATCTGCATATAATGAGATTTTCTGTTCCAGTCCTTCTCTGCTAATCCCCTTTATCTGATCAGTATTTCGACAATGTATTGCCAGTGGTTCAATGGCAATTGCAAACAGCAGCGGTGACAAGGGCATCCTTGTCTTGTGCCACGTTCTAGTTTAAAGTAGTCTGAGCAAATGTTATTGATGCAAACTGAAGCTTCTGGGTTAGTATACAGTAATTTAATCCATGCACAAATGTTCGGGCCAAACCCAAACTTCTCCAAAATAGTAAAAAGGTATTTCCATTCAATCATGTCGAATGCTTTTTCTGCATCCAATGATAATAATATTTCTGGGGTGTTTGATTTAGTTGGTGAGTATATTACATTAAACAGGCGAAGATTTGAAGATAAGTGTCGGCCCCTAATAAATCCAGTTTGGTCTTGTGATATTACAGGGGAGCACTTTCTCCATCCTTCTAGCTATGATTTTAGAGAGTATTTTAACGTCGTTATTCAGAAGTGAAATTGGTCTGTATGATGCACATTGTAATAAGTCCTTATTTTGTTTTGGAAAGACAGTGATTAGTGCTTGGCGAAAGGTTTGTGGAAGAGATTGGTTATCTCTGGCTTCTGTAAATGTTGCTAATAGGAGGGAGCTAGCTGAGCGGAGAATTTCTTGTAAAACTCTGCAGGGTAGCCATCAGGGCCTGCTGCTTTTCCACCTTGGAGTGACTTTATAGCATCTAGTAATTCTGATAATGACAGAGGTTTATCAAGTTCCTCCACACTAAAAGCGTCTATTTGTGGTATCTGTAATGTATCCAGAAATGCATTAGATTGTATATTGTCTTCTTTAAACTCAGTAGTATATAGGGATTTATAGTAGTCTCTGAAAGTGTGCATTATATTTTTGTGTTCGATGATTTTATCTCCGTTCGTGTTAGTGATTACCGAGATTGCGTTGCGTACTTCTTGCTTGTGAATTTGTTGAGCTAAAAGCTTATTAGCCTTCTCTCCATGTTCATAATAATGATGTCTAGATTTGTAAATTAGTTGTTCAGTTTCTTTAGTTGTCAAGAGGTTTAATTCTGAATGTAGAGCCTGCCTCCTCTATGTAGAGTCTCGCTTGGTAGTCTGGCATGTTCTTCATCTATTTTAGTAATTTCGCTTTTATCTCTGCTACTTTCTTCGCTTCGGATTTATTTCTGTGGGAAAGATATGAGATAATCTGTCCTCTTAAGAAGGCCTTAAGAGTTTCCCAGAGTATTCCTGCAGAGATCTCGGGGGATGTATTTGTCTCTAGAAAGAATTTGATTTGTTTGGATATAAATTCAGTACAATTCTCGTCAGCTAATAGAAGGGTTGAGGCCATCTGCGGGTGAGTGTATGGGGCTTAGTAATTTCAGCTCCAAGATCATAGGTGCATGGTCTGAAATAACAATAGCATCGTATTTACAAGATTTAATCTTAGGCAAGAAGTTATTGTCTATAAAGAAGTAATCAATCCTTGAGTAGCAATGATGTACTGGTGAGTAGAAAGAATATGTTCTTGAATTTGGGTTTAAAAACCTCCAGGGATCTGATAAGTTGTGATCAGTTATAAACTTTGTAATTATCTTTGCAGTGTTAGTTGCCGTTCCCCCTGTGGAGGAAGTCCTATCTAAAAGTGGATTTAAAAACAATTAAAGTCCCCAGCCATTATAAGTTTATGAGTGTTCAGATTGGGAATGGATGCAAATAAATTTTGTATAAATTCCTTATCATCAACATTAGGTGCATAAACATTTATCAAAATCATTTTACAGTTAGATAAGTCTCCCATGACCATTACATATCTCCCTTCAGGATCCAATACTACATCTGATGCTACAAATGGTACTGTTCTATGTATGAGAATTCCCACCCTCTAGTTTTCTTTGTAAAACTAGAATGGAACATTTGGCCAGTCCAGTCTTTTTGCAGCCGGAACTGATCCTTACTTAGTAAGTGGGTTTCCTGTAAAAATACTATTTTAGCATTTAGACCTGTTAGGTGAGAAAGTACTTTCTTTCTCTTTAATTCGTGATTCAGGCCTTTAACATTCCAGCTTACGAAGTTAACTGTCCCATCATGGAGACACTGATTCTGAGTTTTTGATGTCATTTTATAGTCTTAACTGGAAGTGAGATAGTTTAGGTCTTAATTTCCTATTCCCCCAAGAGTTGTTGCCATGCAGCTTATTATTACGTTGATAGTTATAATTATAAAGATTGAGATGATAGATTAGGTATAGATCAAGCCTGCTCTCTTTCTCTCCCCCCCTTAACCCCCCACCCTCCCTTTTTGCCTCCCCAAGTGAGGCTAAAACCCACTTCACGCAGTCCCAGTCCTCTGACATACCCAGAGACAGAGCACGTCCAAAGCACATCAAGCCCCATGCAGTGGCGCTTTAGGTTAAAAGATAGAGATATCTGTTACCAATATAGTCTTTAAAAAGAAAAAAAAAAAAAGAATTTTGCACTTAAAATATATATATAGTCTTCAGCAATTTTAGTGCATTAAGATGATACACCCAGATAATAAACCCAGGTGATGGTGTTAAAGATGTGTCCTAAATAAGCATAACAAGTCTTAATGCAGTAATAGCAATAACAGTAAACCAAGGGTATGATATTGAACAGTCTCGTTTAGGGTAGAGATGAGATTATTAGCAAAAAAAAAGAGAAAAAAAAAAGAATTTACTATATTTCTGCATAAATATGACATAAAACATAATCAGATTTTCACTCAAGTCCTAAAAGTAGATAAAGAGAAACCAGTTAAACAAATGAGACAAAAATATTATACTTGGTCATTTATTTATTATGGAAAATGATCAAATATTACATATTTGTGAGCAGCAAAAGTATGTGAACCTTTGCTTTCAGTATCTGGTGTGATCCCCATTTGCAGCAATAACTGCAACTAAATGTTTCTGGTAACTTTTGATCATTCCTGCACACCAGCTTGGAGGAATTTTAGCCCATTCCTCCATACAGAACAGCTTCAGCTCTGGGATGTTGGTGAGTTTCCTCACATTAATTGTTTGTTTCAGGTCCTTCCACAACATTTCGATTGGATTAAGGTCAGGACTTTGACTTAGCGATTCCAAAACATTAAATTTATTCTTCTTTAACCATTCTTTGGTAGAACAACTTGTGTGCTTAGGGTCGTTGTCTTGCTGCATGACCCACCTTCTCTTGAGATTAAGTTCATGGACAGATATCCTGACATTTTCCTTTAGAATTCTCTGATATAATTCAGAAATCATTGTTCCATCAATGAAAGAAAGCCATCCTGGCCCAGATGCAGCAAAACAGGCCCAAACTATGATACTACCACCACCACCATGTTTCACAGATGGGATAAGGTTCTTATGCTTATGTTTTCCATTCTCCAAACATAACGCTTTTCATTTAAACCAAAAACTTCTATTTTGGTCTAATCCGTCCACAAAACATTCTTCCAATAGCCTTCTGGTTTGTCCACGTGATCTTTAGCAAACTGCAGACAAGCAGCAATGTTTTTTTTGGAGAACAGTGGCTTTCTCCTTGCAATCCTTCCATTCACACCATCGTTGTTCAGTGTTCTCCTGATGGTGGACTCATGAACATGAAGATTAGCCAATGTGAGAGAGGCCTTCAGTTGCTTGGAAGTTACCATGTGGTCCTTTGTGACCTCGCCGACTATTACACGCCTTGCTCTTGGAGTGATCTTTGTTGTTCGACCACTCCTGGGGAGGGTAACAATGGTCTTGAATTTCTTCCATTTGTCCACAATCTGTCTGACTGTAGATTGGTGAAGTCCAAACTCTTTAGAGATGGTTTTGTAACCTTTTCCAGCCAGATGAGCATCAACAACTCTTTTTCTGAGGTCCTCAAAAATCTCCTGTGAACAGGAGACTTTGATAGATCCCTATTCTTTAAATAATACAGGGTGCCCACTCACACCTGATTGTCATCCCATTGATTGAAAACACCTGACTTGAATTTCACCTTCAAACTAACTGCTAATCCTAGAGGTTCACATACTTTTGCCATTCACAAATATGCAATATTCAATAATTTTCCTCAATAAATAAATGACTAAGTATAATATTTTTTTCTCATTTGTTTAACTGGTTTCTCTTTATCTACTTTTAGGACTTGAGTGAAAATCTGATGATGTTTTAAGTCATATTTACGCAGAAATATAGAAAACTCTAAAGGGTTCACAAACTTTCAAGCACAACTGTATATCACCTTTCAGGATCGCATGCTACATCTGTTGCTACAACTAGGATTGTTTGATGGATTAAAGTTATGTTATTATTTTTTTGATATAGCTGGAATCAAAGATCTGGTTAATCTAATCTTTTTTTCTATCAAAAATGGTCATTACTTGTTACATGAGTCTCATGTAAGAATATCACCTTAGCCTTTAAGACAATGATATAAGAGAATACTTTTTTCTGTTTAGGTTGCTATTAAAAGCCCTTTGACATTCCAGGTTAAAATGTTTAATGATTAATTGGAGATATAGTGCTTCTAAGAGTTAGGAGACATTTTTGATCTTAAATAAAACTAATGAAATGTTTCAAATTTCAGCTTTAACACTAATATCATATTTTATTGCCAGATGTTATGATTGGTAAGCTAACAAATACATTTCTAAATATGAATTCAGGGAATAAAAGAAATATAGAAATAGTAAATTTCGCTTTCTTTTTCTAACCACCCCTCAACCCTCCAACCCTACCCCATTTTACCTCCCCTACTGAGGATAAAACCAAAAATCACTAAGTCCCAGTCCTCTGACATGATATGACACAGGAGCTGCAGACAACGGTATCAGAAACCTCCTACGCTGACTATTCTTAAGGTAAAGTGGGGGTCTACCAGATGGGTGGAACAATTTTTCTCACAAAATTCTGTTTCCCTTCTTAGAAGGAACAAGATCAGTGGGATGATGCCTGAGGTTCCATCTTTTCTGCTTGACCACTAAGCAGGGTGTCTTTTGACCAGAGCAGCCTGGGCAGACAACCTGCTTTCATAATTTCATTTTATTGCTCTCATTTGTGACTTTTCCCATCAAACAGGTTACACCAATCATGGCAAGATGGTAAATATTTTCTGCTTTTTCATTTCACCGTAAAATTAAAAAAAAATTTTTTTAGATTATTGAACTTCAAAACCCCTATTTGTGCATATTTACTGAAACTCTGTCCAAGAAAAGTTACAAAGATTATCAAAGAACAAAAATCATAATAATAATTCAGATCACTTGGAGCTTGGAAGCCGAAGAAAGAGATATATTGTGAATATCGTGCTGTGCTATTGTGATTTAGTTTA
This sequence comes from Polypterus senegalus, assembly GCF_016835505.1. NCBI lineage: Eukaryota > Metazoa > Chordata > Cladistia > Polypteriformes > Polypteridae > Polypterus > Polypterus senegalus. The sequence goes on from NW_024381563.1 coordinate 31,370, forward strand.
TTCACAGTTGTTCAGAGCAGTTATCTGATTTATATATATATATATATATATATATATATTGTCACGCACGCTGCAGTAGGAGGCAGCTGGATTGATTCGATAGCACCTGGGAAACCATTAGCGCCAGGGAATGGCGGGTATTAACTTTCTCCCTCTGCTTCCCCGTAGAAAGAAAGACCTTCCTGCACCATAGGCCTGGATTGACCGCAGTGCGATACTTCCGCCCTTCCTCCGCCATCTTGCCCTGACGTCATCCTTCCCATCCTCCCTTGCGGTCCTTCCCGCATCCCTCCACTTCCGGCTCCTCCCCAATAAAATGGCGCGGCGCCAGGAGTCGGCGTCGCTATGAACTGTTTGTTTATACTTTTGACCTTTTTTTTGTTGAAAATTATCTGTACAATATACGGGGCCGGAAAACCCCAACCCTTATTGCTGTCTCCTCGGTCCTTTGACAAGTGGCGTAGTCGGCAGGATAGAGGATCCCGGAATGACGGAGGGACAGGACCTCAACACGGTGCTGCAGCGATGAAGCGACCAGCTCCAGGCCTGCAGCTGCGCAAGCCGCTACCACCGGGAGCTGGAGGCCACGAAGGCCAGGTTAGTGGAAGCCCAACGGGCGAGACCAGACCCGCCCAGGCAGCCGCCCCATCCTTTAGTCCCCATGGGCCGCCGGAGGGCGTCCGATGCTACCTGGGCATGTTTGAGAGGGCGGCCACCGGAGCGAGTGGCAGCGGTCAGTGGGCGTCCATCCTGGCGCCATACCTGAAGGACCAGCTGCTGCGGCCTATTATGACCTCCCTGAGGAGGAGGCGCTAATTACGACCTCCTCAAGCCCGAAATACTGGCCGCTACGGCATTAGCCGGGCCAGCAGCGGCGAATGGCGGAACTGGGTCTTTGACCCTGAAAAGCCCTTCGCGCCCAGGCGTTGAGTTCTGGGGCAAGATGGGCGCTGGCTACGGCCAGAGGGACCCGGCAGGCGGAAAGTGGTCGGCGGGTGGCCTGTGAAGGCCTGGTCAATGCGATGCCCAGTTCCCTCGCCCAGCAGGTCGGGGACACGCCTATCAGAACATGTCGGGCCTCCTCGACGTCCTGGAGCGTCAGTTGGCGGTCCTCCGACTTGGGGGGTCAGAAAAGCCTGCTCGCGGGAACCGGCAGGGACGGGCGGCCACCCGAGCCCCTCGACGCGCTGCAGAAGCGCCAGCCAGAGCCAGAGAGAGGCGGGACAGCCGCGCTGTTTCAAGTGTGGCGAGACCGGCCACCTGCTACCAAACTGCCCCCATCACATCGCCCCGGAGCCTATGGACTGCAGCTGGACGTCGTCGGAGAGGTATTGTACCCGCCGCATCCCTTGGCGAGTCGAATCACGGGAGTGGTGTTGCTAAATGGGCGCGCCGTGGTGGCTTTGTTTGATTCCGGCAGCAACATTACCATTGTTGCTCGCCGTTTTGTCTTACCGCAACAGTGGTTAAAACAGCATTTGTTGGTCACTTGTGTGCATGGGGGGACTAGGTCATATCGTTCCGCTCACTGCTATGTCACCTGGAAGGGGGAACCAATCCAAAGGCGGTCGCTGTGTTACCTGACCCCCTTCCCAGTGATTTTGGGACAAGACTGGTCTAAAAGAATCAGCGGTAAGCCATTCGCCGCTCCCGGGGCCTCGTTGGATCTTGTTATGAGGGAAAAGGCACCCCTCAGCGGCCTCCACGCCCGTGCACAAGGGCAGGCCCTATGGGGCTGGTGTCTCGGGGACCTTTCGTGGCTACGGACCTTGACCGGAAGATTCCGCCGGAGAAGGGACTAGCCAGGGAACTCTTCCCGGGCCCAGGCCCCAAGACCCTCTCGGCGGCCTGGACCATCAATTTCGGTCCACGCCGGCCTCCTTTAAGAGGGAGCAGTGGAATGATGACTCCCTGCGCTTTGCCCGGAATGCGGTCGTTCTGCCTAACAGCTCAACAGCGGACGGATCCACACCGCGGGAACCCTTCTTTGTCCTTGAGAATGATCTGTTGTACCGATGGCTACCCATGAGGCGAGGTGCGGAAGTTGTTGCTAATTCAGCGTACCTTCCGGCGGGAGATATGCGAGTTGGCACATGCTCACCTCCTAGGCCCACCTGGGGCGAAAAACACTGGAAGGATTAAGCCCGCTTTTACTGGCCTGGGATCAATGAGGAGGTCCGGCGGTTCTGTCAATCCTGTCGGAGTGCCAGACCCGCCAGATTCCTAGGAGGGACCGTGCTCCTCTAGTCCCTATTCCCTCGTGGACATCCCCTTTGAAAGGATAGGGGTCGATTTGGTGGGACCCTGGAGCCCTCAACCCGTGGCCACAAGTATATCCTAGTCATGGTGGACTATGCCACCCGGTACCCAGAGGCGGTTCCCCTGCGCTCGCTAATACTAAAAGCATCGCGGGAACTGGTTAATTTGTTTTCCGCGTGGGCATACCCAAGGAGGTCCTCACGGACCAGAGTGCGCCCTTCACTTCGGATACGTTCAAGGAGGTAGCCAAATTACTGCAGATAAAGCACCTGAAAGCGTCAGTCTATCACCCGCAAACTGACGGGTTGGTGAGCGTTTAATCAGGCGCTTAAGCAGATGCTCCGCAAGGTAGTCAGCGGGCGGCAGGAACTGGGACCAGCTCCTCCCGCTCGTGCTTTTGCCTACGGGAGGTACCCCAGGCCTCTACAGGCTTCTCCCCATTTGAATTGCTATACGGGCGACAACCCGGGGAATCCTCGACATCCTAAAGAAGGCTGGGAGGCGAGGCTCTTCCCTCCTCTAACATTTTGAGTGCGCGCGCGCGCGACCGACTCACAAAGATCAGGCCCCTCCTAAAGAGCACGTGACTCGTGCGCAAGCAGCGCAGGCCGGTGTTACAACCGCAACTCCGTCCTCAGGGAGTTCCGCCCGGGGACCGAGTTATGGTGCTCGTCCCGACCTCCCACTTTCGAAGCTGCTCGCTCACTGGCAAGGGCCTTACGAGGTTAAGGAGAGAAAGGACTGCGTCGACTATTTGGTGAAACAGCCCAATCGTCGACCGAGTGAAGGATCTATCATGTCAACCTGTTAAAGCCCTGGAGATAGAGAGGAGCTCCCAGCTCCCATAGGTCACTCTCCCTTTCGCAAGCACAACTGCCCTTAACCTCGGCGAAGAGCTGACCCCAAGCAGCGGCAGGAGTTAGCCCAAACACTCCGAGCCATCCCGAGGTAGTGGCGAGTCACCCGGCGGACGCTGATTGCCACGATATAGTCACGCGGCCGGGTAATCGTCCGGAGAGGCCCTACCGACTCCGGAGGCAAAGCAGCGCAGAGGTCGAACTGGAGGTGAAAGCGTATGTTGGACATGGACATAATTGAAGAGAGCCATAGTCCCTGGTCCAGCCCTATTGTCCTCGTCTCCAAGCCAGGCGGCTCCTGGAGGTTCTGTAAGCGACTTTAGGCGTCTGAATCAGATCTCAAGTTCGATGCCTACCCCATGCCCGCATTGGCGACCTCCTTGGCGGCTGGAGTGCGGCTCGGTATCTGACTACCCTTGACATGACAAAGGGTATTGGCAAATTCCTTTAGCGGCATCCGCAAAGGAAAAACGGCCTTTAGCACCCCTAGCGGGCACTGGCAGTACAAGGTCCTCCCATTTGGGCTGCACGGGGCCCGGCGACCTTCCAGCGTCTGGTAGATAGAGTGCTGAAGCCCCACCAGTCCTATAGTGCCGCCTACCTGGATGGCGTTGTCATCTATTCCGGCACCTGGGAGGAGCATCTACTGCAGGTCGCAGCTGTCCTCCGAAAACTGGCTAAAACCGGGCCTCCCCATAAACCCCGGAAGTGTTTTTGGATTAAAGGAGGCCAAATATTTAGGCTACCTCGTGGGACAAGGACAGGTGCGGCCACAGAGCTCCAAAGTTAAAGACATCTTAGAATGGCCCGTCCGAATACCAAGAAACAGGTGCAGGCTTTCTTGGGGCTTGCGGGTTACTACCGCCGGTTTGTTCCCGTTTCTCGAAGAGCAGCACCCTTGACTGACCTGACAAAAGGGCTCCCTATCGTGGTGTGGACCGACAAAGCAGAACAGCGTTCAGTGACCTAAAGAAGGCCCTAACGTCGGCACCTGTGTTACGGACGCCGATTTTGGGCTCCGTTTATTCTCCAGACCGGCGCGGACACAGGCCTGGGTGCCGTGCTGAGCCAAAGCGTCGATGGTGTCGAGCACCCTGTGATGTACCTTAGCGGAAACTGATGGACGGGGACCGTGCGCGGCAGTGGAGAGGGAGGCCTTGGCCATTAAGTGGGCAGTGACCCACCTCCGTTACTACCTGCTGGGTCGCGAATTCGCTCTGGTGACTGATCACGCTGCACTTCAGTGGATGTCCCTACACAAAGAGTTGAATCCGCGGGTCACCAGGTGGTTCCTGGACTTACAGCCGTATAAGTTCACTGTCACTTATCGGCGGGGCACCCTTCAGGCCAATGCCGATGCCCTCTCTCGTATTCACGACCTCTCGGTTAGGTCCGCCCGACCTGGCGGTCCTGGGCTAAGGGGGATGTGTCACGCCTTGCAGTAGGAGGCAGCGGATTGATTCGATAGCACCTGGGAAACCATTCGCGCCAGGGAATGGCGGGGTATTAACTTTCTCCCTCTGCTTCCTCATAGAAAGAAAGACCTTCCTGCACCATAGGCCTGGATTGACCGCAGTGCGATACTTCCGCCCTTCCTCCGCCATCTTGCCCTGGCGTCATCCTTCCCATCCTCCCTTGCGGTCCTTCCCGGCATCCCTCCACTTCGGCTCCTCCCCAATAAAATGGCGCGGCGCCAGGAGTCGGCGTCGCGTATGAACTGTTTGTTTTGTTTATGATTTTGACCTTTTTTTGAAAATTATCTGTACAATATACGGGGCGGAAAACCCCAACCCTTATTGCTGTCTCCTCGGTCCTTTACAATATATATATATATATATATATATATATGTATATATATATATATATATATATATATATATATATATATATATATATATATATATATATATTGTCACAATAACGAGACATGAACAGATAAAGGTTTGGGGCAGCCACCCGTGTAATATGGTATCCCAGTTGCAAAAGTCATTTTTATCACAATAATTAGCACTGAAGTGCATACAATGGAGTCCAAAACAAGACTGAGGGAAAAGGGGAAAAGAGCAGGCTTTTAAAGGGGAAGACAGGAAGTGAGGTCATAAGAATTGGGCATGTGTTCATCGCTCATTGGATCAGGCCCGGATGTGACATCAGGGGGGCCGGAGCTGGTAAGGTCTGTTTCCATTGGTTCGGTCCCGGAAGTGATGTCAAGAGAGCCAGGTGGAGTCTCCCAGGAATGGTCTACAGGGAAGTGAGAAAAAGAGTCAGTGCACTCTGCCACACCCCGGCTTGCCTCCGAACTGCCTTCATTTAAGCCCTTTAGCTGCCTCCCATGCGCGCGTGTGACAAGGCCCCCTTAGCCCAGACCCGTGGTCGGGCTGACTAACCGAGAGGTCGTGAACCGAGAAAGAGCATCAGCGTTGGCATGGAGAGCACCCCGACGATGAACGAGCGAAAACTTGTATGGCTGTAGGTCAAGAAACCACCGGGTGACCCGGATTCGACTCCTTGTGCAGAGCCATCCACTGTAGAGGTCCATGTCCGTGACAAGGGTGAATTCCCCGCCCAACAGGTAGTACCTAAGCTGAGTAATCGCCCATTTAATCGCCAAAGCCTCCCTTTCCACCGCTGCATACCTGGTCTCCCGGTCCAACAGTTTCCGGCTCAGGAACATGATGGGGTGTTCCACACCATCGACACTTTGGCTCAGCACGGCACCCAGGCCTGTGTCCGAAGCGTCCGTCTGGAGGATGAAAGGCAAAGAAAAGTTAGGTGCCATCAAAATAGGTGCGGACGTAAGGGCCTGCTTTAAGTCACCAAATGCAGCGTCTGTCTTCTAAAAGTGTCATTTTCTTCTCACCACATTGCCGAGAAGCCACCCAAACAGGGCAACTGACTCTTCCCCTTCTGGCTGAACTGGTTCAGCCTGCATAAAACCCTGAGATTCTTGGAAGGTGGCATCATTTCTGGCAAAAGCTACCATCCTGACTGAACGTTACTACAGAAGTGAGTTTCCTCATATCTAACCAGCCAAACTACTTTGATTTAAGTTTCAGTCTTGCTTTGTGTGACACACATGCTGAAGTGCATTAAATGGAACAACCCAGTTGGCATCCCAAATTATTCCATTTAGTGGAGCTGTCATTCTTGCACCCAACCACAGGTGGTGTAGTTGGCAGGATTTTGCTCAGAAGCAATGGCAGATCTAGCCAACCTGGCAGAATTGGTACGGCAACTGGAGAATGAAGTACACCAGCTATGGCTACAATGTGTTGAACTGTTGGTGGCTGAAGTGCATTGAAAGTTTTTCTATGCACATCAGTTAGGTAGAGGTCAAGGACCCATGCAACTACTTTTCCTGATGTGGCAATGAGATAATATAAAAACCTTCCTGCTGATCTTTGAACATGTGGCCACTCGTCAATAATGTCTGAAGTGGAAGTGGACATGCCTGTTGGCTCCCTTTATAACAGGTGAAGTGCAAAAAGCCTATTATGATTTAGAAAAACAAGCCACTGCAGATTACCCCCCCTGAAAAGGGAAATATTTGCCCAATATAGGCTCACCACACCTTGCTAAGCATAATGCTGTAGAGACTGGTGCTTTGACTAGAGTGCCCTGTGAGAACACAAGACTTTGACTTATGGGGCAAGCTGGCCCGCTGGTTATGGCAAAGAGAAAACACCTTGACAGAGGATTCATGAGATAATGACAGCCAACTTTCTGTTTCATGTTCATTAGATGGATAAAAATAGATTTTATTGCACTAAGTGAAACGTGGCTTAGCTCAGAAGCAGCGGCTGTTTAAATTGAATCTGCGCCTCCGGATTACAGTTTTACTCGTGCAGATCGCCAAGGAAAAAGAGGCGGGGGCTTGGCAAACATTTACTTGAGCTGGTTAAAATGAATGTCAGTTTTAGTAAGTTCAAGTCCTTTGAGTATCTCGCCATTGTTATCCATGGAGATTCTCAAGTTCTAGTATTATTCGTGTATAGACCTCCAAAATTCAACGCGTCTTTTTTTGAGGAATTCTCTGACTTAATGTCAATTTTAATTACGAACTATGACACACTCCTAATAGTTGGCGACTTTAATTTTCATATAGATAATCAGTGTGACCTAAAAGTAAAAGAATTTATAAACCTCCTGGACTCTTTTGATTTGAGACAGCTCGTTAATCAGCCTACACATAAAGCAGGTCATACATTAGACTTAGTAATTACTAAAGGACTAAAAGTTGATATAAAGCAGGTCATTGATATTGGTCTATCAGACCATTTTCTTCTACTTTTTAATATAGAAATAATGATAGAAAACACTCATGAGAAGCATATTGTTAAAAAACGCTTCTTTGACTCAGCAGCAGCTTTAAAACTTTCTAAGCAATCAGTATGTTTATAGTGCCAACTATAATACCTAGGATAATGTAAATAGTAAGGTGGAAAGATTTAATACTAAAGTGAGAGCTGCTGTTAACATAGTTGCACCTGAAAAGACAGTTAAAAAATCTTCTAGCATTGTTATTCCATGGAAGACCCAAAGAATGTCTGATTTAAAGAGAACATGCCATAGAGCTGAGCGTAAATGGAGGAAGACTAAACTAACTATCCACTATGAAATATTAAAAGTTAAAATAACAGAATACAATAACACTGTCCGTCTTGACAGGCGCTGCTATTTCTCTAAGATTATAAATAACAATGCTAGTAATCCCAGAGTCTTATTCTCGACGATTGATTGTCTGCTAAACCCAGGTAACTCAAAGGAATGCCTCCTAAGTACTTCCAGTAAAACCTGTGAGGCCTTCTGCTGTTATGCACCTAAAATCTGGAATAGCCTGCCAATATGAGTTCGCCAGGCTGATACGGTGGAGCACTTTAAAAAACTGCTGAAAACAATGTCTTATTTTAACATGGCTTTCTCATAATTTCACTGTAATCAAAATCCTGATACTCTATATCTCCATCTCATTATAATAACTATTCATGGTGGCTCTAAAATCTGTACTAACCCCTACTCTCTTTTCTGTTTCCTTTTCCGGTATCCTTTTGGTGGTGGGTTGCGCCACCACCATCTATTCAAAGTACAGTGATGTTCCAACAATGATGGATGGATTAAAAGCCAGAAGTCTGTATGACCATCAACATCAAGTGACTCCATGAGAACCCTAACTAAAAAGATGACTATTTCATTCATTTTAGGTAGAATGCCCAGAGGGGACTGGGCGGTCCCGTGGCCTGGAACCCCTGCAGATTTTTTTTTCTCCAGCCGTCTGGAGTTTTTTTCTGTTTTTTCTGTCCACCTTGGCCATCGGACCTTACTCCTTTTCTATGTTAACTAATGTTGTCTTATTTTCATTTCTTATTTTGTCTTTTATTTTTCTTTTCTTAAGTATGTAAAGCACTTTGAGCTAATTTTTTGTATGAAAATGTGCTATATTGTTGTTGTTGTTGATATGGAAGTACTCATTGAAATCATAGAGTGACAACGCACCACCAGCCAAACCAAGAGTTTGGATACCAATATGACCCTGCAGATCTTGTGTTAAGTGATGATGACACCACACTCCCGGTGGCATCTTGTTTGACCCCTGATCCAGCGGTGTCAACAGGTGCTACCCCAATCCTTTTACCACACTGTAGCTTCCTTGCCTGCCTTTTTCAAGTGCGAGCAGTGTAATGACAATTCCCTGAAGTATGAAAAGAATGTAGTTGCCAACACAGATGGGCATCCCACTAACAGAAACCATTGATATCTTCATCTCACTTAGTACTCAGCAATGGTTTGTCATATTGGGTGGTGGAAACCAGGACAAGACGAGAACCGAGAACACACCTCCTAGTCCCTCAACCATATTGCCATGAGATTTGTGACGTCACCCACTTGCTGAAAAAATACTTCAGGGCATAATGGCATGCTTTTATTGGCCAGGCAAGTGGTGCACTATTTTTGCAGGTTGTGTCTGGGGTGCCATTTGATCCAAATACCCCAATGGGACAATGCGGCAATTACCATTCATCAACATCCCCTTGGAGCGGATCGGCATGAACATTGTCGGTTCACTCAAATCCTCAGCTAGAGAGCACAAATACATC
>NW_024381564.1:0-24659 GCF_016835505.1 Polypterus senegalus
TCATGGATCGTCACGCGATCGTTTCATCTGAACGTGCTTCAGTCTGTTCCGACGATCAGCGCCACTTTCTTTTGGGCTCCAAAAGTAGAGAATTTTAAAAGGATATACATATATATAACAAAATATGCATGGAAATTCCTGCGAGCACCAGAGTGTAAGGAAGTATTTTAGCGATCTCATCAAATCATATGTTTTATGAACTTGGCATCTCTGACAATTGATTGTGTGCTGCTTTTTTGTGTGCTGTTTCCTACCTCTCAGGACCCTTTCCGTTTATTTATGTGTTTTGATTGCTAATTCTTGCCCTGCTGCCTTCAGGGAACCGTGGTGTCGTGGTTGTCTCGTCTCATGCTCTTGGATGCGATTTTATCCCGGGACTTTTGGACTGGGGATTGTTAGGCTACCTGCTGTGGTACTGAAAGGATCCCAAAGCAACATTATTTTGGAGCGATTCTTGACATTGATTACGTGGAGCAACCTGTACGCATTGATGGACAAAACAGCCTGGAAGAAAACATGGGCAGGACGAGGAGTACACCTGTGTTTAGGAAGTGAACTCGAAAGAGCTTTCCCATACCGGAGTCGAACCCGGGCCGCCTGGGTGAAAACCAGGAATCCTAACCGCTAGACCATATGGGATACAGAAAAAGAAGGTCATCACGCTGATGCTGTGACTTTCAACCTCAGTCCATTAGTCCAGAGGAGGCTGGCTTGCTGTTTTTTTCTTTTCTTCCCTTTCCTATAATCCCAGAGCTTTGCATCCAATCGAAACATTTGATAACCATCATAAAGTAGCTACTCACTGAATCGCATGGTGTGTCATCTCAACTCAAGGCAAGGACGCTAAAGACTGCCACGAGTACGTGTCTGAAGATGCCCCAATTTGCCTACCCATTGCCCAGCCTACCAAAACAGGCACTGCTTGAAATATTCAGGCAGGAGACACCCCAAGTCAACGACTTCATTCCTCTCACGTATGCTATGAGGCAAGCTCCAAATCAGTCAGAAACCCGTGACTTAGCTTTGGTCGGGACAGACCGAGTGAGAGTTTCACTCTTTTCCAATCCACCTTCCTCTCCGGTCCACGTTTCAAGCTGGGTAAGTAGGAAACGAAGAGTGCTCCAGTATCGGAGTCGCTGTTATTCTGGCTATGGGAGAAAGCTTTCTGGTCAGTTGTGCTTTGCGTGCCGTGATCGTATAGTGGTCAGTACTCTGCGTTGTGGCGCAGCAACCCCGTTCGAATCCGGGTCACGGCAGTTTAAGAAATGTTTCACTGCTTGTGTTTTCAACCGAGTGATACTGAAATAAGTCCTTTAACTCACACCTATGTTATAATTGCGTCCTCTTCAAGTTGCCATCTCGGTCAGCCTAGGCCCCCTTAGGAGAGCGCGTGTTAACACTGGGCTGTAGGGCACGGGCTCTTTCAGTCCAGGTTCAATGGATCAGATTCAACGCAACGTATGCCGTTTCATCTGAAACGTGCTTCAGTCTCGTTTCCGACGATCGCCACTTTCTTTTGGGCTCCAAAAGTAGAGAATTATAAAAAAGGATATATACATATATATACAACAAAATATGCATGGAAATTCCTGCGAGCACCAGAGTGTAAGGAAGTATTTTAGCCGATCTCATCAAATCATATGTTTTATGAACTTGGCATCTCTGACAATTGATTGTGTGCTGCTGTTTTGTGTGCTGTTTCCTACCTCTCCAGGACCCTTTCCGTTTATTTATGTGTTTTGATTCTAATTCTTGCCCTGCTGCCTTCAGGGGAACCGTGGTGTCGTGGTTGTCTCTGCTCATGCTCTTGGATGCGATTTTATCCCGGACTTTGGACTGGGGATTGTTAGGCTACCTGCTGTGGTACTGAAAGGATCCCAAAGCAACATTATTTTGGAGCGATTCTTGACATTGATTACGTGGGAGCAACCTGTACGCATTGATGGACAAAACAGCCTGGAAGAAAACATGGGCAGGACGAGGAGTACACCTGTGTTTAGGAAGTGAACTCGAAAGAGCTTTCCCATACCGGGAGTCGAACCGGGCCGCCTGGGTGAAAACCAGGAATCCTAACCGCTAGACCATATGGGATACAGAAAAAGAAGGTCATCACGCTGATGTTGTGACTTTCAACCTCAGTCCATTAGTCCAGAGGAGGCTGGCTTGCTGTTTTTTTTTTCTTTCTTCCCTTTCGTATAATCCCAGAGCTTTGCATCCAATCGAAACATTTGATAACCATCATAAAGTAGCTACTCACTGAATCGCATGGTGTGTCATCTCAACTCAAGGCAAGGACGCTAAAGACTGCCACGAGTACGTGTCTGAAGATGCCCCAATTTGCCTACCCATTGCCCAGCCTACCAAAACAGGCACTGCTTGAAATATTCAGGCAGGAGACACCCCAAGTCAACGACTTCATTCCTCTCACGTATGCTATGAGGCAAGCTCCAAATCAGTCAGAAACCCGTGACTTAGCTTTGGTCGGACAGACCGAGTGAGAGTTTCACTCTTTCCAATCCACCTTCCTCTCCGGTCCACGCTTCAGCTGGAGTAGGAAACGAAGAGTGCTCCAGTATCGGAGTCGCTGTTATTCTGGCTATGGGAGAAAAGCTTTCTGGTCAGTTGTGCTTTGCGTGCCGTGATCGATAGTGGTCAGTACTCTGCGTGTGGCCGCAGCAACCCCGGTTCGAATCCGGTCACGCAGTTTAAGAAATGTTTCACTGCTTGTGTTTTCAACGAGTGATACTGAAATAAGTCCTTTAACTCACACCTATGTTATAATTGCGCCCTCTTCAAGTTGCCATCTCGGTCAGCCTAGGCCCCTTTTAGGAGAGCGCGTGTTAACACTGGGCTGTAGGGCACGGGCTCTTTCAGTCCAGGTTCAATGGATCAGATTCAACGCAACGTATGCCGTTCATCTGAAACGTGCTTCCAGTCTCGCTTCCGACGATCAGCCACTTTCTTTCGGCGCCAAAAGTAGAGAATTTTAAAAAAGGATATACATATATATAACAAAATATGCATGGAAATTCCTCAGAGCACCAGAGTGTAAGGAAGTATTTTAGCGATCTCATCAAATCATATGTTTTATGAACTTGGCATCTCTGACAATTGATTGTGTGCTGCTGTTTTGTGTGCTGTTTCCTACCTCTCCAGGACCCTTTCCGTTTATTTATGTGTTTTGATTGCTAATTCTTGCCCTGCTGCCTTCAGGGGAACCGTGGTGTCGTGGTTGTCTCGTCTCATGCTCTTGGATGCGATTTTATCCCGGACTTTTGGACTGGGATTGTTAGGCTACCTGCTGTGGTACTGAAAGGATCCCAAAGCAACATTATTTTGGAGCGATTCTTGACATTGATTACGTGGGAGCAACCTGTACGCATTGATGGACAAAACAGCCTGGAAGAAAACATGGGCAGGACGAGGAGTACACCTGTGTTTAGGAAGTGAACTCGAAAGAGCTTTCCCATACCGAGTCGAACCCGGCCGCCTGGGTGAAAACCAGGAATCCTAACCGCTAGACCATATGGGATACAGAAAAAGAAGGTCATCACGCTGATGCTGTGACTTTCAACCTCAGTCCATTAGTCCAGAGGAGGCTGGTTTGCTGTTTTTTCTTTCTTCCCTTCTATAATCCCAGAGCTTTGCATCCAATCGAAACATTTGATAACCATCATAAAGTAGCTCTCACTGAATCGCATGGTGTGTCATCTCAACTCAAGGCAAGACGCTAAGACTGCATCATAGTGTATCTCGAAGATGCCCCAATTTGCTACCCATTGCCAGCCTACAAAACAGGCACCTTGAAATATTCAGGCAGGAGACCCCAACAGCACTTCATTCCTCTCACGAGCTATGAGGCAAGCTCCAAATCAGTCAGAAACCCGTGACTTAGCTTTGGTCGGACAGACGAGTGAGAGTTTCACTCTTCAATCCACCTCCTCCGGTCCACGTTCGCTGGTAGTAGGAAACTAGAGTGCTCCATCTCGGAGTCGCTGTTATTCTGGCTATGGGAGAAAGCTTTGGTCAGTTGTGCTTTGCGATCGTGGATGGAGAAGTGGTCAGTCTCTGCGCTTGTGCCCAGCAACCCCGGTTCAATCGGGTCACGCGTTTAAGAAATGTTTCACGCTTGTGTTTTCAACCGAGTGATACTGAAATAAGTCCTTTAACTCAACCATGTTATAATAAGGTCCTCTCAAGTTGCCATCTCGTCAGCCTTAGGCCCTTTGGAGAGCCGTTTAACACTGGGCTAGGGGCAGGGCTCTTTCAGTCCAGGTTCAATGGATCAATTCAACGCAACGTATGCGTTTCATCTGAAACGTGCTTCAGTCTCGTTTCCGACGATCGCGCCACTTTCTTTTGGGCTCCAAAAGTAGAGAATTTTAAAAAAGGATATACATATATATAACAAAATATGCATGGAAATTCCTCGAGCACCAGAGTGTAAGGAAGTATTTTAGCCGATCTCATCAAATCATATGTTTTATGAACTTGGCATCTCTGACAATTGATTGTGTGCTGCTGTTTTGTGTGCTGTTTCCTACCTCTCCAGGACCCTTTCCGTTTATTTATGTGTTTTGATTGCTAATTCTTGCCCTGCTGCCTTCAGGGAACCGTGGTGTCGTGGTTGTCCTGCCTCATGCTCTTGGATGCGATTTTATCCCGGGACTTTTGGACTGGGGATTGTTAGGCTACCTGCTGTGGTACTGAAAGGATCCCAAAGCAACATTATTTTGGAGCGATTCTTGACATTGATTACGTGGAGCAACCTGTACGCATTGATGGACAAAACAGCCTGGAAGAAAACATGGGCAGGACGAGGAGTACACCTGTGTTTAGGAAGTGAACTCGAAAGAGCTTTCCCATACCGGGCCGCCTGGGTGAAAACCAGGAATCCTAACCGCTAGACCATATGGGATACAGAAAAGAAGGTCATCACGCTGATGTTGTGACTTTCAACCTCAGTCCATTAGTCCAGAGGAGGCTGGCTTGCTGTTTTTTTCTTTTCTTCCCTTTCGTATAATCCCAGAGCTTTGCATCCAATCGAAACATTTGATAACCATCATAAAGTAGCTACTCACTGAATCGCATGGTGTGTCATCTCAACTCAAGGCAAGGACGCTAAAGACTGCCACGAGTACTGGTCTGAAGATGCCCCAATTTGCCTACCCATTGCCCAGCCTACCAAAACAGGCACTGCTTGAAATATTCAGGCAGGAGACACCCCAAGTCAACGACTTCATTCCTCTCACGATGCTATGAGGCAAGCTCCAAATCATCAGAAACCCGTGACTTAGCTTGTCGACAGACCGAGGAGAGTTTCACTCTTTCCAATCCACCTTCTCTCCGGTCCACGTTCAAGCTGGGTAAGTGCAGTCCTTTATAGCTCAGCGCCTTCACTGCACTGGGCAACCGTCAACACCCTTATGTAACCGCTATCAATATGGTCAGCCGGCCTTTAGCTTAATGATATAGTACTGTATCTATCATAAGACTTGATGTCCACTTAGCAATTTAGGCAAATAAAAGATTTTAAAATATCTTAAAAAATATAAATTCTGATGCAGTTAGTGTCACGATTAAAATTTTATACTTGATCTCATTGATTTTGGCTGTTTTGTGCTGTTCCTCTCTCCAGCCCTTTCTTTCTTTTATGATTTTGTTTTGCTGTGCCTGGTACTATCAAGATCTATGTTGATCTTTTTGGGATTTGCCGGATTTGGAACCGTGTTGATGAAAACCTGGACGAAAGATCAAAATTATTGAGCGTTCTGACACTGGAGGGGAACCTGTCGCTGTGGACAAAAGACGAGAAAGGGCAGTAGGGTACCTGGTTTAACCAATCTTGCGTCGGAAACAGATCCTGGGATATAGGTCACTTGATTATATCTTTCATAACCATATCACAGAGCTCTTTACATTTTCATTAACTGCTTGATTCTATCTCTCTAAATGCTGATCCAATCACCATGAGCCACCAAAACACGTGTATACCACGACACATAAGTGCATTATAAAGCAGTAAGAGCCAAACAGCATCTAAGAGCCCAGTTGATTCACCACTACGGCAACCTAACATTCCGTATACACTAGCAAGATCAACGCCAGATGCTTATTTCAACACAATCCGTCTTTTGGGACGGAGAGGTTGTCGACTTGATCAGCCCGGTCAGTTGGGTCGCGTTGAGAAATGCTGGTTAGTGTTTAACTGGCATGCAAAGTTGATATTGCTTTCCTAGTTTAACGTTCATGAGCCTTGAGCTCAGTTTAGCCGGGCGCTTAGCAGTTCAACCTGTAGTACTGCGTGATAAGGGTGCCGTCTCAGTAATGGCTAATGATCTGAGATGCCTTACAGTTGCGTGGTACATTCTATAGGCCAGTCTTAGCAGTTTAAATATCAATAAGATATGATTCTAAAAGTTAGTTTTGCGTTTCGACATACCTTCTTTAGAATAGATTAAAAGATTGTTTTACAAAATTGTTAATTCCTTCACATTCGGATTTTTGCCGTTTCAAACTATGTTGCTTGCTCTCTGACAATTATGTTCTGTTTTTGCTGTTCCACTTCCAGGACCCTTCGTTTTATGTGTTGTCAATTTTGCCTGAGCTCAAGACTTGTGGGTTTGCAATGAAACTACGTGGAATTATCCAGACTTTGGGAGAAAGTCACGCCTTGTGACAAGGATCCAAAGAACATACTCGGAGCATCTGCTTGATTTTACCTAGAAATCCCGGAGCATAAACCTGAAAATGGGCACGACGAGTACTTTAAAGACTCGATGATTCCAACCATGATACGGCCTTAAACCCAATCATCTAACCATATTGGAAAAAAGAGCTATACTCTGTGCTTTCAACCCTCATAGCAGAGAGCCAAGTTTCATCCCTATGAACCGCATGCTCAACCAAACTTGTACCATCAAAGAAACCATCATCTTATCCATGTCTTCAAACGCGAGAGCAAAACGCTCGCATCCGTTGAGACGTGGAAGCCTCATGTCCACCTCTCAGCCCTGCTTGAAATTGGAGGAACTAGTCACGACATTCCGTCTCAGTTAAGAAAGTCAATCAGTAAAGCTGGCTTAGTTTGTGGCACTCTGAAGTGTCTCACCCCGTTAGCGTCCTTTGAGAAGGTTCATGAGTTAGAAGGTTATTTAACGCATTATCGCTATGGAAAGCTTTTCTGGAAGTTGCCACCTGTTTAGGTGCTCGCTTGGGACACGGTTATGCTTAACGAGTTAAGAAATTTCAATGTGTTCACCTAAAGATACTAATAATTCTAATCCCATTTTTCTCAGTAATTCGTCCCAAGGCCTTGTAAAAATTTATGTTAAGTTGGCTTTTATTCAGGTCCAGTAAAATTCTAGATCTTCTGAAAGGATTGTGTCTCTGTTTGGTGGCTCTTTCCTTGCTCAAGAATTTTAAAATGATTGATAATATAACAAACTTCCTGGATCAGTAACAGTGTCGTAGCTCTGAAATTTACCACTTTAGATGGATGTTGACTTATTGTGTTGAAGTGTCCAACACATTTAGAGCCTCGTTATTAGTTTGAACTAATCTGATTAGGGACCTGTGTAAGCTGGTCTGCTTGTAGTTAGGAATGAACTAAGATGCTCAGCCCTACCGCGAAACCAGAACTCTGGACATTAGGACATAAGGACTCCTTCGTTAAGGCACATCCGAAACTGGAGTGCTTGTTGAATAACCTCAAAGTTTCCCGAACTGCGATCAACGTAAACCACAGTTCCATGAACTAGGATCAAAGAACGGCCTGCTGAGTTCGAATGCCATTCACGCGCTTCTCTCCTGGCTGAAGAATCCCAGTTGTCCAAGTAAACTTTTGTTCACTGAGATCTAATCCTGCCGTCATCTACTCCAGGCAGCTAAGAGCGTGTAGTTGAATCCAGTTTCCTCCCTTGCGTACAAAAAGCATTCATTTCGGGGCCACTTGCGGAACTTTTTCAGCCTCGAAAATATCAAAACCTTCAGAACGACATGCCCAGTTTAATTTCAAGCTTTCAACTTTCAAAAAGGCTCTGTAGGGAAGATGCTCCTGCGTAGTCGTTCTTATGCGTTTGTGGTGTCTTCAACGTGCTTAGGCTGCTTCGGGGTTCAGTTCGTTTGATGGCACTTTGGCCTCAGTAAGATTTTAAAACGTTCAATAATCTTGATCAAATACTTAAATGGATAATAAGAAAATGCTGATCCGGACACAATTTGGAATTGCTGATCATGATGTAGCGCTGGATCATTCTATCCTAGGATATTCAGCTGTTTTGCGTTTATTAATCTATCCGCTCTCGGGGAACCAGATCTTTTGGCTCTACTGAATTTAAAGGATAATTTATCCCAGAATTGCTGGGAATTTAGGGACCTGGTTAAGTCCCAACATTATTTGACCAATACATGATTTGGGAGAACTGTAGCATTTGAGCAAAACACCTGGAGTGGAAGCGCAGGACGTGCTTGTTTAGGATGTAACTTGCAGCTTTCCCAACCGGAACTAAACGGGACCGGTTAACCTGCGATGTACGAATAGCGAAAGGAGTACCTGCTGGTTAAAGATCCATCCATATCTTAGGGTGGCTTCTATTTTTTTTCTTTACTTCTCATATCCAAAGCTTTGGAAACATGGATACAACGGTGATAATCTGAGGTTTCACTACGAAGGATCGAGCTGCACTGAATCCTACCCCAATTGCACATGCCGTCACATGCTGGCTCCAATCACGTTAGCCCCCGTAAATTTTGGTCACCGTTTGTCAGGAAGTAATCACTGTACCTGATAGATTGTCATTTAAGTGATCACATTCACACTTCTCCAGAATTAGAGCTGAAGTGCCAAACGTGTCAATGCAACTTTAACTGGTTTGAGAACTCAAGGGTTAATATGTGCGCCAAGTTATTGTCTCTCGCATGTTCATGGACTATTCGCTTGTTTTAACGTAAACGTCTTTCACGGTTTATCCTAATCCTTACGTTCGCACGTTTAATGGCTAGTTGCACGGTCACAAGCGACCTTTAGTAGGCTGGATAATTACTGAGCAGCTTTTGCGGTTAATGATGTAAACACGTGCCCCCTTCTTGTACGATCAGGATATAAAGAATTTCCTTTGGTAAACGATGAATTCAAAAAGTCATACGACATATTTAATATCATAAATCTAGCACAGGTGTACGATTTTTGACTCGATATCATGTATGACTTCGGACTCTAATTATGTTGTGTGTATCTAGTTGCCTTTAACCGTTGTTTCCTTCGCGTTATACTTCCTTGGCCAAAGGGACTTGAAAAGCGTTATTAAAATCATGATCATTTTCGAGATTTTGATGATTTGACAGCTTAATGAAGATCTATGAAAATTGGGATTCTGTCCTGTTGTGGGAGAACCTCAAGACTTGTCAACGCTGAAAAGGTGTTGAAAGGAATCCCTGTCTTGGGAACTGAGTAGTTTCCCGTTCGAGCTTCTCGCCCTGGAACAGGGATTCTGTTGGTAAAGATTCAAATTATCGCGAGTTTTCTATCCATTATAGCCGAACTAGCTTTAATGCCTGTATTCTATCAGGGAGCCAACACAAACTGGAGAATCAAGCATATCATCATGACCGGCCTGGTGTACAAATCCAGGCAAGCACCATAGGATACATGTTAAGATGCCATTTAACCTCAAACACAAAAACTCTGAAGAAGCAGGGATCAATTTTGCTCCCTTCACTACTTTTGCATCAAATCATTGTAACCTGATGCTATTTCCTGGATTGTGAGTTGCTTTCAGCCCTCCTCGGTATCTTGAGTGCCTATGACCATCGTCTCCGAAAGGCAGTTTAAATTTGGGAACTTTGCAGATGTCTTTACCCTACGTTATGTTGGGCTCTGGCGCAGAACCCGCTACTTTGGCGGCAGTTTAAATGTTGAAGACGTCTTTCCACAGGTCTGAAATCCACGGTACAAAATGTCAGTCTCAGTGCTACTCGGTGAGAACTTGGCTTTGTGGTGCGTACTTGGTGTATGCTTTTCCAGGCGATAATCTACCACAGTAGGTTTCATCAAAATGTTATCGTTCGCGATCCGCCAATTCTTTGGCTCCAAAATAGGAAATTTCCAAAAGATCCAACTTCTAAATATATGAATTCCGGAGCAAGGACGGATTTTTCGTCATCAATCGATGTTTTAAACTTGCATCTGAATTGCTTGCGCTCCTTGTCTTCTCCCACCTTTCCGTTTTTATCATATGATTCTAAAATGCCCTTTCAAAGGGAAACCAGTGCGGATGTCCTGTTAGGTTTTGGCACTACTCTATTTGATTAGCTACCGTTGGTACTGAAAAGATCCAACCACTTATTTGCAGATTCTACATTATAGTGATACTTAGCCATTAGCAAAAGCCTTGAAAACTGGGGGTTTATTGCTTGTTGCTCTCAAGGAGTTTCAACGGTGTCTACTCGTTGGGTCAAACCAGGACTCAACGACATTTGGAAGAAAGAGCTCACCTATGCTGTCAAAACCGAAATCAAAGGAGGCACCATTAATTTTTTTATTCCTAAACCGATAGCTTCCTGATCAAATTACTCTAATGCCATAATGCATGGGTCATCACTCTGGCTGTTACTCACGTCCGGTTCATGATGAGCATTTTCTTTGCTTTAAGCTCCAAAGCTTCATGCATTAATTTGTCGACACCTAAGTACGATCTCCGTGTACATAGGCAAGCCAAATCTCAAACGTGTAACTTTGTGCAATGAACTTTCCTGTCAAAACGCCCTCGAAAGTTGCAGGCAGGCAGTAAGAGCTACATTCGTGATAGCCATCTTCGAAAAGCTTCTGTTAGAATACCGTACGTCACGTTCATGCTCTCACTTTGGTAGAGAACGGGTAATCAGTCAGCTTTAAATTCATGTTGTTTAACCTAGGAACTGAAATAAGTCCTTAACTACTGTATAATTCGTCCTTCATTGCCACTGAGCCTAGGTCCCTCGTTGGAGAGCCAGTTTACACTGCTGTGGTCATCTTTCTGTCCGATTAATGGTCGGACTCAACCACGTTTCCTTCGTGGAACAGTTCAGATCTAGGCTTACTGTGCCACGCTGTTTGGGCTCAAAGTTAGAGATTCTTAGAAGTTATAGGTACAAAATGCATGAAACGCTGAAGATGTCAGTCTTTTTGCTCAAATGAATCTAAGTTCTGACATCTACAATCTTGGTCGCGTTTAGTCGTTGACCTTCAGGACCTTTCGTTTATTTATGTTGATTCTAATATCTGCTGCTCTGTTATGTGTTTTCTTGTTTCCCTTTTTGATGATTTTAACGGATTTGCTGGGACTTTAGGACAAATGTGTTCAAAGGCCCAAGAACTTATTTTGCGATCTTGACATTTTACGGCATTACCTCTTTGGACTAAAACCTGAAGAAATATTTGGCAGGAGTATAACCTTGTTTGAACTGACCTGAGGAGTCCTCACGATCAACCGGCCGCTGGAAAACCGAATTGACGCTAGACTATGGTCCAAAAGCGCACCTTGTGTAAAGACTAACCTCAGTCATTAGTCCAGAAGAGGATAGCTGTTTGTTTGCTTCTCGATAATCCCAGGTTGCAGCGATGAATTTGATAACCTCATAAGCTACCACGAATCCAGGTGGTCATTAACTCAAGCTAAGACCTAGACTCCATGATATGTCTAATAGCAGCTTTGACCCGTTGCCAGCTACCAAAGACTCTAATATCGAGGGACCCAAAGCAACACTTAATCTTCACGAGCATGAGGCAAGCAAGATCGTGACCCGTGCTTACTTTGTCAGCAAAGTAGAGAGTTCTATTTTATCCACTCCAGTCCAGTTCTCAACCAAATCGGGAACAGCTCAGTAGAAACGATGTTTTCTGCATGGGAGAAACGTTTCTGGTAGTGTTAGCGTCGATCGTTGGGCCGTCTCGCTATGCAGTATCTGCATGGAACGGCAGCAGTTTAAGTGTTCTTGTTTTCACGTGATCTGAATAGTCCTTGAACTACTACTTTTACCGTGTCTGTTCCATTCTCGTGCCTGGCCCCTTTAGGAGAGCGTGCTTAACCTGGGCTGTAGGGCACGGGCTCTTTCAGTCAGGTTCATGGATCAGATTCAACGTAAGGCTCTTATCGAAAGTGTCAGTCCGTTTCCATACTACTTTAATTTTTCAAAAGTAGAATTTTAAAAAAGGATATCCATATTAACAAATATGTGGAAATTCTTAGCATCAAGTTAAGAGTATTTAGCGATCTACAATTTGTTTTATGAACTTCATCTCTGCAATTGATTGTTGCTGTGTTTTGTGTTGTTCCATCTTCTCAGATCCTTCCGTTTATTTTGGTTTTGATTGCTAATTCTGCTCTGCTTCAGGGAACTGGGGCGGGTTCTGCCCATGCTTTGAGCGATTTTATCCCGATTTGACTGGATTTAGGCAGTTGGACTGAAAGGATCCTAAGCAACTTATTGGAGCATCTTGAATTGTTACGTGGAGCAACTTAGAGTGGAGTAAACAGCCTGGAAGAACCATGGCTGGAGTAACCTGGATTTAGGAAGGACTGAAGAGTTCCCGATACTGGGCCCCTGATGACCAGGAGCTAACCTAGACATATGTATCAACAAGAATGGTCCCTTGATGTGAATTAACCCAGTCCATATGCAGAGGCTGTTGTGTTTTTTCTTCTTCCATGAACCCAGAGCTCATCCAATCAAACTTTGATAACCATCATAAAGCACCAAATCTATGTGCATCAACTCAGGCAGACCTAAACGCCATGTAACGTCTGAAGATGCCCAATTCAGTGAACCATGCCAGCTCAACAGGACTGCTTGAATTTGCAGGAATCCCCAGCAACGATTCACCTCAACATGCTATAGGAATCCATATAGCAGGAACCCGGCTTGTTGTGGCGACATGAGTTCTTGTCCACCTTTCCCTCCCCGGTCCAGCTTTCAGCTGGGTAGAATAAGATGCTAGGTCTGTTATTCTGGCTTGGGAATTTGCTCAGTTGTGCTTGGCGTGCAGTAGTGCGTACAGCTGGCCGCAGCAGTCCCGGTTCAACTGCACGGCGTTTAAGAATGTTTACTTGTGTTTCAACCGAATGTCTAAATATCCTTTAACTCCAACCATTTTAAGATTCTCCTTAAGTTGCATCTCTCAGCCTAGGCCTTGAAGCTCTAAATCCTGTAGCTCGTCTCTTTCGCACGGGTTAATGGATCAGATACTAACGTATGCCCTATTCTAAACTGGTTCAGTCAATCGCCGCGATTAGGACGACTTTTGGTCCAAAATAGGAATTTTAAAAGGATCATATTGAAGATTATGCATGGAATTCCTGAGACAGATTATGAATTTTTACTGTCTTCAAATCATAGTTGTAGAACTGTCTCTGAATTGATTTTTGCTGTTTTGGAGCTTTTCACTCGACCTTCGTTATTATGGTTTTGTTGTAATTTTCCGTGCTCAGGGAACCTGGTGGGTTGCTCCAGCTTGGATCATATCCGGATTTGGAACTGATTGTTAGGCTACCTGTCTTTCTTGAAAGGATCCCAAAACATTTTGGCATCTGAATTGATACTTGTCAGACAGTCACCTGGACGCTTGATACAAACAGCTCTAGAAACAACTGCATGGTACAAACACCTGTTTTAGAGAACCTGCAACTTTCCCCAGATCAGTGCACTCAACTAAAACCAGATATCTAGCCATATGGTCATCAAAAGACCCTCCCGATGTTGTGTTATCGAACTAGTCCTTAGCCAGGAGCTGGCTTGGTTTTTTCTTTTCTGTCCTAGGTAATCCGAGTTTGCATCCAGCAACATTTGATACCATAAGAAGTTTCACTGATTCATGGTGATCAAGTCTAACAGCGAAGCCCAGTTGACGGCTCGAAATGCCCCAATCGGTCTTACCACTACCTAGAGCAGCTATAGTTCAGGCGAGACACCCAGTAACACCTTCTTCCTTCATGCTATGGAGCTCCAAATCAGAAAACGAACTTAGCTTTGATCGCAGACCGAAAGGAGATTTACTTCCAATCAACTTACTGGCACCTTTGCATGTAGGAAGTGCTCCATCGAGTCCTGTTATTTGCTTGGAAAGCTTTGGCAGTTTGCGTTTCGTTCTGATGGGATTCCGTCACCTGGTCCAGGCTGCAACCCCTTAATCGGCGCACGGATTTAGAATGTTCATGATTGTTTAATAGTGATACTGAATATTTAGACACCAGGTTATAAGGCCTCTGCAAGTCCATTGCAGCCGATAGCAGTAACCTGGCTGTAGGCAGCTCTTCAGTCCAGGTCAAGGACGTTCATGTTGCTTCTCTTCCGCAGTCTCTTTCTCTTATACCATCTTTGGTCCAATTAGTAAAAAGGTACAATAATAAAGTATGAAATTCCTAATGACACAGCAGCTAAAGGTTTACACATAATTTAGAATTCATCTCTGACATGTATTGTATCTCTGTGTTGCTTCTCTCAGCGACCCTTTTCTACTTGTGGTTTTGTCATGCCTGTGCTTGTGGAAGTGTGTGCGTTTTGTCTGATCGTGGAGTTTTGCCCGTTGACTGGGGATGTTGGGCACCGTGAAGTAAGGATATGATAATATTTGAAATGCTTCATACAGAACTTGCTTATCACCTCAAGCCAAGGCTTAAGGCTGTGCAGGCAGCAGGCTCTGTGTTTTTGCTTTCATCCTCTCATCATTCCCAGACTCTGGTAAAGAATTTAAAAGATATATACAAGAATCAACAGAAGTATTACCACCTCACAATCTGCTGCTTTCTATTTTGTGTCCTTTCAGACCTGTATGATTTATCTCTGTGCCCAGTGAACCTGTTGCTCTCTACTCAATTACTGAAGGCACTTGATGAAATTCACACTTGAGCCAACACTTGGATATTCGCTGATAGCAATACGCCTTCTCACGACGGATGAAAAGCCAAATCAGTCAGAACCTGATTAGCTTTGGTCGAACAGCATGATCCCTTCAACACCTACCTCCGCAGTTGAACTGAAAGGGAGAGAGTGCTCGTTCGATCGCTGTTATTCGTTAGAACGCTTGGTCTTTGCTTCGTCTTGATCATAAGTGTTGTCATGGTTGAAACAACCACGAAGCAGGGTTTAAAAAGTTTCAAGTGGTTTTCAACCGGGCTGAAATAAGTTTTAACTCACACCATTCAATTCCCCTTCTTGCATCTCGGCAGCCTAGCCCTTTAGGAGTGTTACCTGGGCTGAGGCACCTCTTCTCCGGTCAGATCGATCAGACGATGCGTTTCATCAACGTCGTTCACGGTGAGCATAGTCAGCTCATCTTTTGGGCAAAGTAAGTTTAAAAAGGTTACATATATTAACAAATATGAGGAAATTCCGTGCACCAGGTTACGAAGTTACCGCATCATAAGTTTTATGAACTTGTTCTACAATGATGTCTTGTTGTGTGCTGTTTCTCCTCCAGGCCTTTCGGCTTTTATGGTTTTGATTTATTGCCTCTGGCTCAGGGACCTTGTGGGTCATTTCTTCCATGCTTGAGCTTTATCCGGACTATTGCGGATTTTGGCTCCAGTGGATGAAGGATCCAAAAATTTTGGAGATTCTGAATTGATTCGAGCAACCTGTCCATTGATGGCAAAACATCTGATGAAACAGCTGCTGGAGTACACGTGTTTGGAGTGACTTCAAGACTTTCCCATACCGTTGACGGGTGTGAAACCAGTACTAGACCATAGGGAACAGAAAGAGGTCTCATGATGTGGATTCAACCTGCCATTATAGGGAGGTGCTGCTGTTTTTTCTTTCTTCTTAATCAGACTTTGCATCCATAATTGAAACCTCAAGTAGCACTGAACATGGGGCATCACAGGAGGACTAAAGACTCCACGAGCGCTGAGACCCAATTCCTACCATCAGCTACAAAACAGGCACGCTGATACAGGACACCAGTCAAATCAGCTCTATGTTAGCAGCTCCAAATCACAGAACCTGACTAGCTTTGTAAACCGAGAGACACCAATCCTTCCTCTCCGTCATCAAGCGAAGAGAACGAAGAGTCTCAGATCGAGTCGCTTTATTCTGCTTGAAAGCTCTGAGTTGGCAGGCGACGATAGTGTCAGTCTCTGCTGTGGCCAGAACCCCGGTTGATCGGCAGCAGTTTAGATGTTCTTTGTTTTCACGAGTCTAAAAGTCTTAACAACTATGTTATATGGTCTCTTGCATTGGACCTAGCCTTTAGGGCTGTTACATGGGTAGGCGGCCTCACCAGGTTCAATGGTCAGATTCAGAATATGCGTTCACACGTATCTTCCTATCCCTTTTGTCCAAGTGATTTAAAGGATAAAATATTAACAATTGCATGGAAATTCCTCGGCCAAGTAGAAGTATTTAGCATCCATCAAATCAATGTTTTATGAACTGCATCTCTGCAATTGATTTGCTGCTTTTGGGCTTCTACTCCAGGATCTTTCGTTATTATTGTTTGATTATCTGCCCTGTGCCTCAGACCGTGGTTGGGGTTGCATCTTTGATGCTTTTGCTTTTACGGATTTTATATGTGTGACAAGTCCAGCAACATTTGGAGGTCTACATTGTTGGGACTGCGATTTGGCAACGTGGAACTGGGACAGGTACACTGTTTTAGAGTGAACGAAGAGCTCCCATGGCACCGGCTGAAACCGGAATCACGCTCATAGGAAGAGGTACCGATGTGACTCAACAGTCATTATCCAGAGGAGGCTGTTTTTTTCTTCTCCTTTTACCATTGCAAATCAACTTTATAAAAGTACCACTAAGCATGTCTCTCACTCAAGGCAGCCAAACGCACGTACTTCGAGATCCCCAATTTGCCTACTACCAACGCTTTGAAATATCGGAGAACACCGTCAACGCTCATTCTCAGAGAGGCAGCTCCATGTCGAAACGTGATTACTTCGACACCGTAAGTTTCACTTAATATCGTGTTCACTAGTGACAAGTCTATGAGCGCTGGGCTCTTGTCAGGTTCAATGGATCGATTCAACGCAACGATGCGTCATCTGAAACGTGTTCAGCTGTTCGACGAGCATTTTGGGCCCAAAAGTAAGAATTTTAAAGGATATACATATATATAACAAAATGATGGAAATTCTGAGCACCAGAGTGTAAGAGATTTTAGCATCTCATCAAATCATATGTTTTATGAACGCATCTCTGAAATTGATTGTCTGTTTTGTGCGTTTCCTACCTAGGACCCTTCGTTTATTTATGTGTTTGATTAATTGCCCTGTGCCTTCAGGAACTGGTGTCGGGTTGTTCTCCTGCCTGGAGATTTATCGGACTTGACTGGTTGTTAGACCTGCTGTGTACTGAAAGGATCCCAAAACATTATTTTGGAGCGATCTGAATTGATTACTGAGAACCTGTCGCATTGATGGACAACAGCCTGAAGAAACATGGAGACGAGGGTACACCTGTGTTTAGAGTGAACGAAGAGCTATCGGAGTCAACGCGCCGGAACCAGGAATCACCTAGACCATAGGGAAGAAAAGAAGGTACGCTGATGTGACTTTCAACCTCAGTCCATTAGTCCAGAGGCTGCTTGTGTTTTTTTTTCTTCCCTTCTATAATCCAGAGCTTGCATCCAATCAAACATTTGATAACCATCATAAGTAGCTCTCACTGAATCATGGTGTGTCATCTCAACCAAGGAAGAGCAGACTGCCAAGTACGGTCGAAGATGCCCACTACCTGCCCAGCCACCAAAACAGGCACGCTGAAATATTAGGCAGGAGACACCAAGTCAACATCATTCCTCCACGTGTATGAGGAGCTCAAATCAGTCGAAACCGTGACTTAGCTTTGGTCGACAGACCGGAGTTTCACTCTTCAATCCACCTTCCTCCGTCCACGTCGTAGAGAACGAGAGCTCCATACGGAGTCGCTGTTATTCTGGCTTGGAGAAAAGCTTGTCAGTTGTGCTGCGTCGATGATAGTGGTAGTCTCTGCGCGCAGCAGTAATCGTCCGGAGTTTAAGAAATGTTTCATTGTGTTTTCAACCGAGTGATACTGAAAAAGTCCTTAACTCACACCATGTTATAATGCCTTCAAGTTGCCATCTCGGTCAGCCTAGGCCTTTAGAGAGCGCGTTAACACTGGGCTGTAGGGACGGCTCTTTCAGTCCAGGTTCAATGGATCAGATTCAACGAACGTATGCGTTTCATCTGAACGTGCTCAGTCTCGTTCCGGATCGACTTTCTTTGGGCTCAAAGTAGAATTTAAAGATATACATATATAACAAAATATGCATGATTCCCAGCACCAGAGTGTGAGTATTTAGCGATCTCATCAAATCATGTTTATGAACTTGATCTCTGACAATTGATTGTGGCTGTTTTGTGTGTTTCACCTCCAGGACCCTTCGTTATTTATGTGTTTTGATTGCATTTGCCCTGCTGCCTCAGGAACGTGTGTGTGTTGTCTGTCAGCCTGGATGCATTCGGACTTTTGGACTGGATTAGCTACCGCTGTGGTACTGAGGATCCCAAACACATTATTTTGGCATTCTGACATTGATTCGGAGCAACCGCATTGATGGACAACAGCTGGAAAACATGGCAGACAGAGTACACCTGTGTTTAGAGTGAACTCGAAGAGTTTCCATACCGAGTCACGGTGAACCAGAATCACCTAGACCTATGGGATCAGAAAGAAGGTCATCACCTGATGTGTGACTTTCAACCTAGTCCATTGTCCAGAGGAGGCTGTTCTGTTTTTTTTTTCTTCTATAATCCCAGAGCTGCATCATCAAACATTTGATAACCATCATAAGTGCTACTCACTGAATCCATGGTGTCATCTCAACTCAGCAAGCGCAAAGACTGCCACAGAGTGTCTGAGATCCAATTTCTACCTGCCAGCCTACAAACAGGCACTGCTTGAAATATCGGAGAGACACCCAAGTCAACGACTCATTCCTCCACGATGCTATGAGGCAGCTCCAAATCAGTCAGAAACCTGACTAGCTTTGGTGGACAGACCGAGTGAGTTTCACTCTTCAATCCACCTCCTCCGTCCACGTTCAAGCTGTAAGTAGAACGAAAGGCCAATGGGTCGTTATTCTCTTGGAGAAGCTTGGTCAGTTGTGCTTTGCGTGCCGTGATCGTATAGTGGTCAGTACTCTGCGTTGGCCAGCAACCCGTTCGAATCCGGGTCACGGCAGTTTAAGAAATGTTTCACTGCTTGTGTTTTCAACCGAGTGATACTGAAATAAGTCCTTTAACTCACACCTATGTTATAATTGCGTCCTCTTCAAGTTGCCATCTCGGTCAGCCTAGGCCCCTTTGGAGAGCGCGTGTTAACACTGGGCTGTAGGCAGGGCTCTTTCAGTCCAGGTTCAATGGATCAGATTCAACAACGTATGCCGTTTCATCTGAAACGTGCTTCAGTCTCGTTCCGACGATCCGCCACTTTCTTTTGGGCTCCAAAGTAGAGAATTTTAAAAGGATATACATATATAACAAAATATGCATGGAAATTCCTCGAGCACCAGAGTGTAAGGAAGTATTTTAGCCGATCTCATCAAATCATATGTTTTATGAACTTGGCATCTCTGACAATTGATTGTGGTGCTGCTGTTTTTGTGCTGTTTCCTACCTCAGGACCCTTTCCGTTTATTTATGTGTTTTGATTGCTAATTCTTGCCCTGCTGCCTTCAGGGAACCGTGGTGTCGTGGTTGTCTCGTCTCATGCTCTTGGATGCGATTTTATCCGGACTTTTGGACTGGGGATTGTTAGCTACCTGCTGTGGTACTGAAAGGATCCCAAAGCAACATTATTTTGGAGCGATTCTTGACATTGATTACGTGGGAGCAACCTGTAGCATTGATGGACAAAACAGCCTGGAAGAAAACATGGGCAGGACGAGGAGTACACCTGTGTTTAGGAAGTGAACTCGAAGAGCTTTCCCATACCGGAGTCGAACCCGGCCTGGGGAAACCAGGAATCCTAACCGCTAGACCATATGGGATACAAAAGAAGGTCATACGCTGATGCTGTGACTTTCAACCTCAGTCCATTAGTCCAGAGGAGGCTGGCTTGCTGTTTTTTTCTTTTCTTCCCTTTCTATAATCCCAGAGCTTTGATCCAATCGAAACATTTGATAACCATCATAAAGTAGCTACTCACTGAATCGCATGGTGTGTCATCTCAACTCAAGGCAAGGAGCTAAAGACTGCCACGAGTACGTGTCTGAAGATGCCCCAATTTGCCTACCCATTGCCCAGCCTACCAAAACAGGCACTGCTTGAAATATTCAGGCAGGAGACACCCAAGTCAACGACTTCATTCCTCTCACGTATGCTATGAGGCAAGCTCCAAATCAGTCAGAAACCCGTGACTTAGCTTTGGTCGGACAGACCGAGTGAGAGTTTCACTCTTTCCAATCCACCTTCCTCCGGTCCACGTTTCAAGCTGGGTAAGTAGGAAACGAAGAGTGCTCCAGTATCGAGTCGCTGTTATTCTGGCTTGGGAGAAAGCTTTCTGGTCAGTTGTGCTTGCGTGCCGTGATCGTATAGTGGTCAGTACTCTCGTTGTGGCAGCAACCCCGGTTCGAATCCGGGTCACGCAGTTTAAGAAATGTTTCACTGCTTGTGTTTTCAACCGAGTGATACTGAAATAAGTCCTTTAACTCACACCTATGTTATAATGTCCCTTCAGTTGCCATCTCGGTCAGCCTAGGCCCCTTTAGGAGGCGCGTGTTAACACTGGGCTGTAGGGCACGGCTCTTTCAGTCCAGGTTCAATGGATCAGATTCAACGCAACGTATGCGTTTCATCTGAAACGTGCTCAGTCTGTTCCGACGATCGGCCACTTTCTTTTGGCTCCAAAGAGAAATTTTAAAGGATATACATATATAACAAAATATGCATGGAAATTCCTGAGCACCAGAGTGTAAGGAAGTATTTTAGCCGATCTCATCAAATCTATTTATGAACTTGGCATCCTGACAATTGATTGTGTGTGCTGTTTTGTGCTGTTTCCTACCTCCAGGACCCTTTCCGTTTTTTATGTGTTTTGATTCAATTTGCCTGCTGCCTTCAGGGAACCGTGTCGGGTTGTCTCGTCTCATGCTCTTGGATCGATTTATCCGGACTTTGGACTGGATTGTTAGCTACCTGCTGTGGTACTGAAAGGATCCCAAACAACATTATTTTGGAGCGATTCTGACATTGATTACGTGGGAGAACCTGTCGCATTGATGGACAAAACAGCCTGGAAAACATGGGCAGGACGAGGGTACACCTGTGTTTAGAAGTGAACTCGAAGAGCTTCCCATCCGAGTCGAACCGCCGCGGAAACCAGGAATCTAACCGCTGACCATAGGGATACAGAAGAAGGTCATCACGCTGATGTGATCAACCTCATCCATTAGTCAGAGGCTGGTGCTGTTTTTCTTTTCTTCCTTCGTATAATCCCAGAGCTTTGCATCCAATCAAACATTTGATAACCATCAAAGTGCTACTCACTGAATCTGGTGCATCTCAACTCAAGGCAAGGACGCTAAAGACTGCCACAGTACGTGTCTGAAGATGCCCCAATTTCCACCCATTGCCCAGCCTACCAAACAGCACTGCTTGAAATATTCAGGCAGGAGACCAAGTCAACGACTTCATTCCTCTACGTATGCTATGAGGCAAGCTCCAAATCAGTCAGAAACCCGTGACTTAGCTTTGGTCGGACAGACCGAGTGAAGTTTCCTTTCCAATCCACCTTCCTCTCGTCCACGTTTCAGCTGGGTAAGTAGGAAACGAAGAGTGCCCAATCGAGTCGCTATTCTGGCTTGGGAGAAGCTTGTCGTTGTGCTTTGCGTCGATCGTATAGTGGTCAGTACTCTGCGTGTGGCAGCAACCCGGTTCGAATCCGGGTCCGAGTTTGAAATGTTTCACTGCTTGTGTTTTCAACCGAGTGATACTGAATAAGTCTAACTCACACCATGTTATAATTGGTCCTCTCGTTGCCATCTCGCAGCCTAGGCCCTTAGGAGGGCTTAACACTGGGCTGTAGGGCACGGCTCTTTCAGTCCAGTTCAATGGATCAGATTCAACGCAACGATGCGTTCATCTGAAACGTGCTCATCTGTTTCACATCGCCACTTTTTTTGCCCAAAGTGAAATTTAAAGGATACAATATATAAAAAATATGCGGAAATCGAGCACCAAGTTAAGGAAGTATTTGCGATCCATAAATCATATGTTATGAACTTGGATTCTTGACAATTTGTGTGTGCTTTTGTGTGCTGTTTCATTTACTCTTCAGGACCTTTACGTATTTGATTGGTTTGGTGGGCTAACCCCCCTGCCCAAATGACTGCTCTTGTCAAGGACGTTCTTTTGGCTTTCAAAGTAGATTTAAAAAGGATAACCCACATAATTCATCCAAAATGCTTGGAGAATCCTGAAATTGATTGTGTGCTGTTGTGTGCTGTTTCACCTCCAGACCCTTCCGTTTTATGTGTTTGATTCAATTTGCCCTGCTGCCTTCAGGGAACCTGGTGTGGGTTGTCTCGTCTCATGCTTTGGATGCGATTTTATCCGGACTTTTGGACTGATTTAGCTACTGTGTGGTACTGAAAGGATCCCAAAGCAACATTATTTTGAGCATTCTTGACATTGATTACGTGGGAGCAACGTGCATGATGGACAAACAGCCTGAAGAAAACATGGCGGAGAGGACACCTGTGTTTAGAAGTGAACTAAATTTCCCATACCGAGTCGAACCGGAAAACCAGAATCCAACGCTAGACCATAGTACAGAAAGAAGTCATCACTGATGTGTGACTTTCAACCCAGTCCATTATCAGAGGAGGCTGTTGTTTTTTTTTTCTTCCTTCGATAATCCCAGAGCTTTGCATCCAATCAAACATTTGATAACCATCATAAAGTAGCTTCACTGAATCGCATGGTGTCATCTCAACCAAGGCAAGGAGCTAAGACTCCACAGCGGTCTGAAGATGCCCAATTCTACCAGCAGCCTACAAACAGGCACTGCTTGAAATATTCAGGCAGGAGACACCAGTCACGACTTCATTCCCCACGATGCATGAGGCAAGCTCCAAATCAGTCGAAACCCGGATTAGCTTGGTCGACAACCGAGTGAGAGTTTCCTTTCCAATCCACCTTCCTCGTCCACGTCGTGAAGTAGGAACGGGTGCCAGTATCGAGTCGCTGTTATTCTGGCTTGGAGAAAGCTTGTCATGCTTGGGCTGATCGATAGTGGTCAGTACTGCGTGGCAGCAACCGTTAACGGCCGCAGTTTAAAATGTTTCACTGCTGTGTTTTCAACCGAGTGATACTGAAAAGTCTTTAACTCACACCTATGTTTAATTACCTCAGTTGCCATCTCGCGCCTAGGCCCTTTAGAGAGGCGGTTAACACTGGCTAGGCACGGGCTCTTTCGTCAGGTTCAAGGATCAGATTCAACTAACGTATGCCGTTTCATCTGAAAGTTCATCCGTTCCGACGATCGCGCCATTTCTTTGGCTCCAAAAGTAGAATTTTAAAAAAGGATATACATATATATAACAAAATATGCATGGAAATTCCTGCGAGCACCAGAGTGTAAGGAAGTATTTTAGCCGATCTCATCAAATCATATGTTTTATGAACTTGGCATCTCTGACAATTGATTGTGTGCTGCTGTTTTGTGTGCTGTTTCCTACCTCTCCAGGACCCTTTCCGTTTATTTATGTGTTTTGATTGCTAATTCTTGCCCTGCTGCCTTCAGGGAACCGTGGTGTCGTGGTTGTCTCGTCTCATGCTCTTGGATGCGATTTTATCCGGGACTTTTGGACTGGGGATTGTTAGGCTACCTGCTGTGGTACTGAAAGGATCCCAAAGCAACATTATTTTGGAGCGATTCTTGACATTGATTACGTGGGAGCAACCTGTACGCATTGATGGACAAAACAGCCTGGAAGAAAACATGGGCAGGACGAGGAGTACACCTGTGTTTAGGAAGTGAACTCGAAAGAGCTTTCCCATACCGGGAGTCGAACCGGCCGCCTGGGTGAAACCCAGGAATCCTAACCGCTAGACCATATGGGATACAGAAAAAGAAGGTCATCACGCTGATGCTGTGACTTTCAACCTCAGTCCATTAGTCCAGAGGAGGCTGGCTTGCTGTTTTTTTCTTTTCTTCCCTTTCGTATAATCCCAGAGCTTTGCATCCAATCGAAACATTTGATAACCATCATAAAGTAGCTACTCACTGAATCGCATGGTGTGTCATCTCAACTCAAGGCAAGGACGCTAAAGACTGCCACGAGTACGTGTCTGAAGATGCCCCAATTTGCCTACCCATTGCCCAGCCTACCAAAACAGGCACTGCTTGAAATATTCAGGCAGGAGACACCCCAAGTCAACGACTTCATTCCTCTCACGTATGCTATGAGGCAAGCTCCAAATCAGTCAGAAACCCGTGACTTAGCTTTGGTCGGGACAGACCGAGTGAGAGTTTCACTCTTTCCAATCCACCTTCCTCTCCGGTCCACGTTTCAAGCTGGGTAAGTAGGAAACGAAGAGTGCTCCAGTATCGGAGTCGCTGTTATTCTGGCTTTGGGGAAAGCTTCTGTCGTGTGTTTGCGTGCGTGATCGATAGTGCGCTCTGGGGACGCAGGGCTCAGATGTCCGTTA
>NW_024381565.1:0-7964 GCF_016835505.1 Polypterus senegalus
CTTTCCCATCTTTATCCTTGGTAGACACAGATAGTTAGAGCATGAATTTGCACTAAGTGGTTTGCCAGGAGCTACATCTTTATTGCAAGCCTCAGAAAGCTTTGATGGAGTACTTCAAATTATTGTTATTCAACCCAGTACAGTGACAGAGAATATTCCCCATACTGGGCCATTTGTTTCCCCAATGTAATAACACAAAAAATGAGTTAAAGTTGCAGACGGTTTTCTTAAAATGATGAAAACAGTATTACAAGACTGCAATTTTCATTCTTTTATCATGTATTTTCTGTATTGTCTTAAATTAATAAGGCAGCAAATAAAAATGCATTCCAGATCATTTATATAAAGAGAGCAGAAAAAAAACATACAAACAGATACAAATATAGTACTGTCTATAGTTTATCAGTCTCCATTCCCAAAGCTAGCTTTTAGTGAAACTGATAGATTTTATAAATGGCAAAGGAAATGTGTCAGGTTTAAAGAAATATGTTTATGTTTGAATTTATGACAAAGATTTCCATGTGTTCCTCAAAAGAAAATGCAAATACAAGCTTGCACATTTTAGACATAGTCATTTAAACTACAGCCAAGGAAATGTCTACAAAGCTTCATGTTTAAACATCACCATGACAACCCTGCAAGAGTTCTGGGACAAGCCAAACATACCCAGCGCTTTCTGTGTCTCATTGCATGTGCTTTGTTGCAGCAATGTGCGCTCAATCAGTCAATTAATTAGTTAATCACTCAAACATCTTGTCATTCAGTAAGAATTTATTTTGAATGTTAGCCACAGCTTTTTTATATATACAATGGTAAGAATGAAGTCGGTATATGTGCAAAATGTGATTTGCCTCAATATGGATACTTGATTTCAGCCAGACCCTGACTGCTTGAAGACAATTACTTTGTTAAATCAGGTATGAACTGGAAAGAGTTTTTTTTTTCCTCTGAACATTTCAGATTTTATTATGTTAATTTCTGCTTTATTCTTATGCTAACTGTTTTAATGTCCTCTGAGAAGATTTTGTTAGGTTCATACTAGTATTATGAGTCGTAGAGAGGCTTATGTATCCAGCAGTATGTTAGCCATTTTGCCAGAGGCACTGTGCTCCATTACCCTTTAAAAGTTACTTTAAAACCAGTCTTTGATTTCAGTCCTAGGAGACCAATGTGGCTGCAGGTTTTTGTTCCAACCAGCTTTGGCTCTTAACTGGACTATCTTAATTAAGCATGCTGTTACTTTGCACTTTGTACCTT
Source organism: Polypterus senegalus (assembly GCF_016835505.1). Classification (NCBI taxonomy): domain Eukaryota; kingdom Metazoa; phylum Chordata; class Cladistia; order Polypteriformes; family Polypteridae; genus Polypterus; species Polypterus senegalus. The sequence goes on from NW_024381565.1 coordinate 1,258, forward strand.
TTTTGTGCCAAGTCAGAAATGACAGAAGGGAATGTTGCAACATACAGTACTTTATCTTGATTTTTCAAATTTTACTTTGATATATTTTTAAGATGTTTTTTAAACGATGTGACTCAATTGTTAGTCTTGAAGCCTCACATTCCAGAGACCTAGATTTCAATTCTGGATACTGTCTGAATTAGGTTATGTCTGCTCAGGGTCAAGCTTTCTATCCACACAGCAAACCTGTGCATATAATTAGAGGCAATTCATGATTTCCTTTTGTGAGTATTTATGTAAGTGATTCTCGGTACTGACTGGTTTCTTGTTTAAGGATGGTTCTTGCCTTGTGCCCAATGTTTCTGGGCCCAATGAATTGGATTAAACCTGTTTAAGAATGATGTGTTATGTTATTTCCATTTCCCCCATTACCACAAAGTTATGTACGTTTTATCAACTCTAAAGTGGTCTGGCATGAGTGAGTGTGTATGTGAATATGCACTGTGATGGCCCAGTTCCCCAACAAGGTTGGTTACCACCATTTAATTATATCTGACTTGCTCTTACCCCTACCATTCAATCATAGATGTAAAAAAAAGACAGTACGACGACATGTAGATTGCAATAACGCCTCAAAATGCACAGATGTATTTAGAAACTCAAACGTAATTATTGAAAATGATCTAGATGTGATTAAAAGCAAATAGAACTGAAACTCTTAAATTAGAACTTCGAAAAACTACAGTGTAAGTAGAAAGCAATAAAGCTTCAGATTTCAGTACTGGATTCACAGACAGAGCTGAAAGGTACTAATAAAGGCTATTTTTAAGTTAGAGAAAAGGTATAAAACCACTCCTAAAGCTAAAAGTGTTCCCAAGTTAAGGATAGCTCTACCATCATGATGCCCTGGGTGCGTGCCCAGGGACCGACAACATTAAGGGGCCTTTTCAGCAAAACCAGCCTGCATAATGAAATTACCACGGGGGATCACTACATAAAACGATCAAGAGTATGAGTAACAACATCACCAAGGGGGACCCACCACTGCTCAATGAAACTACTGAGTGAACACCAAAAGCAAAAGTGGTAATTACAGTGCTTCATTAATGACTGGGTTTGATTAACTCTCTGTTAAGAAACTCTGTTCGTGGGGTTTCATAATCTAGGATTATCCTCAAAGCACATTGGCCTCAACAATTATGAAATGGAAGGTGTTTGTAACCACCAGGACCTTTCCTAGAATTGGCCATCTGGCCAAACTTAGCCAAACTTAGCACTTAGGCAAAAAGGACCTTGGTACGGGAGGTGACCAGGACCCCAGTGGTCACCCTAACAGAGTTTTCAGAGGCTCCCTACTGAGATGGTAACAACCTATCAGTAGGATGACTGTCAAAGCAGCACTTAATCAATCAGGTGTTTATGATGGAGTGGCTAGACTAAAGTCATTATTGAATAAAAGACATGTGACAGATTAAAGGACTTGGAGAGAAAAAAGACTGGCTATGTGAGACAAAAACTGAATGCTTTGAACAGAACTCCAGGCACTGTGCATAGCAAAGACCAGGCACTGCTCATCATCGCCTACTACTGCCCCTATGGTCAAGCATGGTAGTGGCAGCATCAATGCTGTGGTATGGTGTGCTTTTCAGCAGAAGAGACAGGGAGGATGGCTGCAGCCAAATATATAGTTGTCCTTGATGACAACATGCTCCATAGTGTAGGCAAACTCAAACAGGGGTGACAGTTCACCTTTCATCACCACAATGACCTGAAGTAAACAGCCAAGACAACAGTGAAATGGCTTCAAGACTAGTCTGCCCTTGAGTACTCTAGTCAAAGTCTAGACACAAACACCATAAACATCTGTGGCAAGACATAAGATGTCACATTATTGATGCTACAGATTCAATCTAACAGAGCTTGAGAGGATCTGCCAGGAAGAATGGAATAAACTGCACAAATCCAAGAGGGCTCAAAGCTGTAATGCTACAAAAGGGGCCTGTACAAACTACTGAATTAAGGGCTTGGATATTTACATAAATGAGACATTTCAATACTTGACTTTTATAATGTCACAAACTTTTCTGAAAACATCATTTTGCCATTACTTGTTACTGATGGTAGAATAATGGGCAAAAATGCCAAATGTATTCATTTCAAATTGAATCTATAGCACAAAAAGGCAAACAAGGTCTTAATAATTTCAGAATCTGCTGTGTACTGCTTAGAACACATTATAAATGGTAGTATCAAACCTTCTCTCTCTTTGTAAACAACACTTCAACTTGATAGCAGAACAGGAAGTTTGATTTCAACAATGAAACCTACTACCAGTCCTTTGGACCCTATCCCAACAAAACTAATATATACCTCAATGGCTGTTATGGAAACACCCATTCATGACATTATCAATAGTTTATGATTGACTGGGACAGTTCCTAATATACTAGAAGTGTCAGTTATCAGATTTACTGAGAAAATCAAAGCTAGCCTCATAATGGTGTCTCATAAGAAATGTTTTTCAGCAGCCCAGAAGTTGCACGCTGCAGTGATGATGAAGTGAATCTGTCTTCAGGCAGTGAAATTGAAACAGACAGCGAAATCGAAAGTGATTCTGATGAATCCGAAACACTCGTGTCAATCGCACATGTGTGAATCAGTCTGGAAAGAAAATCACACTACTACACTATTGCTCCAACTGTGACACTGGATTGTGTATTTCACCGTGCTTCAAGATATACCACGCACACGACACATTTTAACAACATATACGTTAATTAGCATTATTTTTATTATTACTATTCATTATTATTATTATTATTTGTATCATTATTATATTTTCTACACTTCTGATTTTGTACTTTTAATGTTTTGCATGTTTTACAAAAGATCAGATTTAATAAATATGTAATTTTTCAAGTAAAAACATGCAACACTTTTTACATGTTTTTTCAAGAAAAAATGTAAAGATAAGGAGGTTAAAATACTTGATTAAGTAGTTGCAGCACTCATCTCATCACTGGCAAACTACCAAGACTAATTCAGATTCTTTAAGCAGCATATTTTGTTGCAAGTTGATGACCACATGAGTGCATTCATTGCAGGATGCAGTTATGCAAGTACTCTTCCTTACATCAGGTCCATTTGTATTTTTTTAATTGATGGACTGAACATTTTCAAATTTGGTGGTTATTGTTTTACCATTAGAATGCTATTTTCGATATTATTCACAGCCAATCAATGCACTGTAGTTGAACAGATAGGGTCCTGGAGTACCATGATCATATATGGAACACCCCGTCTATACAGAGTCTGCTTTGAAACAGTCACACATGTACAAATGTAAACAGTAACATACAGTATTGTGCATTATGGCTACAGGTCTAAGAGGGCCTGAAGTAAGCTAACACCCACCTAGAGTTTGCTTCTGCTTTCCTGTCTTGTTATTAATGTTGACAGGACAGATTTAATTTCCACAGCAACCTGAAATGGAATAAACAGGTTCCTGCAAATGGTTTTATATATGGATAGATGCGTGTATTGAGTCTTAAAAGAATAATCATTCACAACAAAAAGCAAAATGAATTACAAACAGGACAAATATTAACATAGTATTGCTTCTTTCAAATACATTTTTAAAGAGGCAGATTTTATTGTTTGAAATAGAAGCATATTAAATGTATGCAGCAAACAGTGTTCTTGTCTAGTGTCTAAGATGGATGATTGATACTCCATATTTTAATAATATTTTGGATATCCTGTATTTTAATTATCAGCTTCTGGAAAAGCACAAAGTATAAAACGCCAAAAACCCAAGGGAATAGGATGAATTCAAAGAAAAATAGAAGACTTCTAAAGAGTCATGTACATTGAAGTCAAAGCCAATGAGACAGCATGGCCTGTCACACATGGATGATAGTGTAGAGATCAATACAGGTCTCGGCACAAGCCCTGCACAACCTAGCACTTCAATTGTAGAAAGTTCCCATCTGACAAATTCCACATTCAGTGGATGCCAAATGTTCAGATTGGCTTGTCATATTTATGTTGAATATTACAACATAGGGCTCCTTTATTATTTACTCATAAAACATTGGCAATGGACCCTACAGGTTATAAGACACTGTTGTAGCACTGCATAGATGATCACAGAAGTCTGAACATTATAATAATGTAGTGCTGATATGAAATAAAGAAATTAAAGAAGTAAAAAAAAAGAAAAATTAATGAAAGAATATGCAAGTATCTGGGAGATACAAGTCAAGAGATAAAGGATACTCCAATTCATCTAGGTATCTTCTTTCAGAAAAAAAAAGAAACTGGGAAAGTTGTAGAATAAAATAGAGTTCAGGGTCTTAGCTGAATAATGTGAAGCACATTACAACATCTGAGCAGTTGTGATGAGAATGGACCATTCAGCCCAATAAGTTTGCAGGTCCTGTTCTCCTCATGTTGACCCTCCACACTGAACCCTTGGAATAAATGGCATCAGCTGCTGCAGAAAAAAATTACTGTTTGAGAATGTGAATATAAAACACTTTGTAATAAATTCTCAGAATCTGAAGATAGAACAAGAAGAAAAAACGTCAAAAGTATACACCTTATTATAAAAGGAGCCAAGTGTGAAAATGCCTTAAATTCTGCTTTACAGTATTTTGGTAAAATTTTGGGAGACATTATTAAAGAAAAACTGAAAATTGAAACTGCATATTGCTTACTTGGTAAACAGTCCCTGATGGCCTTCAATGTCAAATTTGAGAAATTAATGAAAAGGAAAACGTGTTACTTAACATTTGAAAGACGAGAAACAGCAGGAGATAAGTCTCTCCAGATTTTTCTACTACTGACTAAATGAAAAAGAGCTGCTTTATAATTGTGGAACAACATCTGTGGACAGTGGACATCAGGTATGGACTATTGTTCCCAGCCAGGCTTAGAGTGATTCTTATTGATGATACGAACTTTTACAACTCTCCAGGGCAAGCAGAAGAAGAAACAAAAAGTTTACTTTAGAATTTTTAAAAACATGACTAGTCTCTAGTTAAAAATAATACAGACATTGTGTATGAGGTATCTGTACTTAATAATAGACATCAATCTATCATAAGGAAAATATAAGAAAGATCATTGTTAAAGACTAGCACTCCTTTAATACATGTTGTGATTAATAATAACAATACATTTTGTTTACAGCATGTAACATTCCTCAGCTCTTTATGATATTTTTTTATATTATTACCACTAATATATATTTGTTCTTTTATTACAAGCACTAGTACAATCCTTATTAATATTAATAGCATTGCTATCACAAGTATGATTGTGAGTAATATAAGGAACAAGTTGTTTTCAACATAGTTAACATTAAAAATGTGTTAACATGTAGTTATCTCTAATATTACTGAGATCTTTAAGGTATCTTCACATGAAAATGTTTTGCTTTTATTGCTCATATTGTACTCTGATTACTGAGCTACGCCACTGCCCCAAAGGACCAACTGTACTCTACAGCTCACAGACCAAGCTGATTAGAATAAGTGTTTTTTCTGTTACAGATTACTTCATTTCTAACATTTCACAAACTTACAAGTGGTCTGCCTTTTTGAAAAATCAGGACATGTGAACCAGATAATTGAATCTATTAATCACACAGCCAGCATCTGTCAGCTTTAATTGTTTTGTAACTAAATTTTCCAATTAGGCTGCTTCACAGAATTGTTAAAAATAAACTGTGATAATATCCATAGTGTTACTTTTTCAGCTTGCCTTTACTAATGCTTTAGGTCTGAAATTTTGATACGCACATTAAGATTTTATTTGTAAAATATACAGTGTAGGTTAATTAACAAACTGAATAAATGTGCGTATTTTCATTGGTATATACACAATTTAAATGTTAAATGCCTACTTGCCATTTTTTAATAACCATGGCATTGATATCATTTACAACTTACCAGTCTGTAACTGGAGAAGAAGCTTTAAAATTAAGATTAGATCTTAATAGATAAGATGAATGATTTAGTGATGAAGACTAACAAACTATCAGAAAATATGATTATCGAATTAAAAGTGTTTGTCGTTAATCAGTTCAAGAAGATATCCAACTCTCAAATCCATGTATCCATTTTCTTAACCTGATAATTTCAATGCCAGTATCCAAAGAACAGGCATAGATGCAATCTATTGTTATGCATTATATCCTGAGGGAGTTTGCACAACACAACCCTATATCTCTAACATGTCACAGATTTCCAGACTACTAAGCCATGGATCTTGAAAGAACTCAGGATATAGAATCAAAGGTGTCAGACAAAAAATACCAGTCAGCCGCACTGCCTCAGACAGTGCCCAGGAACTACATCTTCTGCTAGGCTTAGCCTACTCCCAGCAGTTTCCCCTCTTATAATCTTTGGATATCATAGGTGACTAAGCATTTGCTTAAATTACAGATGCTAGACATACATTTTTTGTTGTGTACAATTAGATTATGAATTAAATGAAATTATTTTACATTATTAATTTACAAACCTTTATAATTTATTTCCTTCTTGGTTTCTTGATTTAGTTCTTCATAAGGTAAGGCAGTTTTGTGTGTAACTTAAATATATGCAAACAGTAAGGTCAAATTAGTTGTTCGGTGGAGTTTTGCTTGTTCTCCTGTCTGCGTGGATTTCCTTTCAAACATGTGCTGTTTCAGATGACTGGCATTTTCATATCAGTCCTGTATA
>NW_024381566.1:0-2443 GCF_016835505.1 Polypterus senegalus
ACAAGCAGAAAGAACTCAGTGCAATTCAACCTTTAAGACCAAGACAAACGTGATATGTCTAAATTTATAATATTGCACTGATTCCATCCCTCCTGCAGATTTTATAAGCAAAGGAACACTTAACAATCCAGTTGAGGCAAAGCGCACACATACAGGTGCTGGTCATAAAATTAGAATATCATGACAAAGTTGATTTATTTCAGTAATTCCATCCAAAAAGTGAAACTTGTAGATTAGATTCATTCATTACACACAGACTGATGTATTTCAAATGTTTATTTCTTTTAATTTTGATGATTAGAACTGACAACTAATGAAAGTCCCAAATTCAGTATCTTGGACAATTTGAATATCAATTAAGACCAATGCAAAAAGATTTTTAGAAATGTTGGCAAACTGAAAGGTATGAACATGAAAAGTATGAGCATGTACAGCACTCAATATTTAGTTGGGGCTCCATTGGCCTGGATTACTGCAGCAATGCGGCGTGGCATGGAGTCGATCAGTCTGTGGCACTGCTCAGGTGTTATGAGAGCCCATGTTGCTCTGATAGTGGCCTTCAGCTCTTCTGAATTGTTGGGTCTGGCGTATTGCATCTTCCTCTTCACAATACCCCATAGATTTCCTATGGGGTTAAGGTCAAGCGAGTTTGCTTGCCAATCAAGAACAGGGATACCATGGTCCTTAAACCAGGTACTGGTAGTTTTGACACTTTGTGCAGGTGCCAGGTCCTGTTGGAAAATGAAATCTGCATCTCATAAAGTTCGTCAGCAGCAGGAAGCATGAAGTGCTCTAAAACTTCCTGGTAGACAGCTGCGTTGACCTTGGACCTCAGAAAACACAATGGACCAACACCACCAGATGACATGGCACCCCAAACCATCACTGACTGTGGAAACTTTACACTGGACCTCAAGCAACGTGGATTCGGTGCCTCTCCTCTCTTCCTCCAGACTCTGGGACCTTGATTTCCAAAGGAAATGCAAAATTTACTTTAATCAGAGAACATAACTTTGAACCACAGCAGCAATTTTGTCTTTAGCTCAGGCGAGGCGCTTCTGACACTCTCTTTTTCAAGAGTGGCTTTACAGAGGGAATGCGACAGCTGAAGCCGTGTCTTGAATACGTCTTTGCGTGGTGGTTCTTGAAGCACTGACTCCAGCTGCAGTCCACTCTTTGTGAATCTCCCCCACAGTTTTGAATGGGTTTTGTTTCACAATCCTCTCCAGGGTGCAGTTATCCCTATTGCTTGTACACTTTTTTCTACCACATCTTGTCCTTCCCTTTGCCTCTCTATTAATGTGCTTGGACACAAAGCTCTGTGAACAGCCAGCCTCTTTAGCAATGACCTTTGTGTCTTGCCCTCCTTGTGCAAGGTGTCAAGTCAGCAGTTTTCCCCATTATTGTGTAGCCTACATAACTAGACTGAGAGACCATTTAAAGGCTTTTGCAGGTGTTTTGAGTTAATTAGCTGATTAGAGTGTGGCACCAGGTGTCTTCAATATTGAACCTTTTCACAATATTCTAATTTTCCGAGATACTGAATTTGGGACTTTCATTAGTTGTCAGTTATAATCATCAAAATTAAAAGAAATAAACATTTGAAATACATCAGTCTGTGTGTAATGAATGAATCTAATATACAAGTTTCACTTTTTGAATGGAATTACTGAAATAAATCAGCTTTGTCATGATATTCTAATTTTATTACCGGCACCTGTATGATGATGGTGGTGAGTTTAACATAAATTATGATTAAAATGGCTACTTTGAATAATTGCCCAGTTTGGGAAACGCTGGTGTATACAAGCAGAAAGAACTCTATGCAATTCAACCTTTAAGACCAAGACAAACGTGATGTGTCTCAATTTATATTATTGCACTGATTCCATCCCCCCTGCAGATTTTATAAGCAAAGGAGCACTTAACAATCCAGTTGAGGCAAAGCGCAGACATATGATGATGGTGGTGAATTTAACATAAATTATGATTAAAATGGCTACTTTGAATGATTGCAATAAAGGCACAAAAATTAAAAGAGGAAATTTAAGGAAAATGGCTGTAAATTACACTCTAAACTTAACAACTGGAAAATAAGTAAACTCAAAGAAAGATTATTACAATTAATGAAGTATCTTCTCAATATGCCATCAGGCTTACATGCAGTAAGGCAATATTGCAACTAAAATCCTTAATCAACATAGAAATGCACGTGAGAAATCATTAGCGGCTGGAACAAAAAAATTAATGTTGAGAAAATATGGTAAGATGGACGGCACTAAATTTTACTAGAGCTATTCAGCCAGTTATGCAAAATGAGTAAATGATATCCTAGAGCAGCGGATCTCAAAATGTGGGGCGCGCCCCCAAGCTGTACAAGGGGGGCTTCGAATAAATGAAAAAGACATCAAAATTGTATTTCAAATTTACATTTGCAAGCATA
>NW_024381567.1:0-17159 GCF_016835505.1 Polypterus senegalus
CGAACGTTCATTTCGTACAATACCCTCAATTTGGTCCTCTGAAGACTTCGGTTCCATCTCCTTTGGCAATTGTTGCCCGCGCTTTTATCCACCTGAACTTGCCGTCCTCTACTCAGAATATGTCAGCCGTCACATCATCCTTTCTTCTATGTTGACCTCTTGCTACAGAGAACACGCTCTTGTAGGTCAGTCGATCAGTTTATACCTCAGCGTTTGTCCAGCTTCCTGCTATAGTCCGCCTTTTGCTAGAATCGCTCAATGGTGATACGCAATGAAGTCCGAATCGCCCAGGACTACTCACCTGTGGAAACCGTGAGAGAGGCAGCATAAGCCTTCAGTGAGTTGTCTCCATCCACAGCAGATACTTCCACCGTGTAGTTCGCCAGGTATCAGCTGACTTATGGTGGCGGTCTCCGAATACACTGTCAAATCAGGAGGTAGTTCAGGAATTTTCACCTTATAATGAACCCGGCTGAGGGCTGAACTCCACGTCAGTGTGATGGAGGTGGTTGTAATATCCTCAGCTGTCAGATTCAGGATCGTTTCAGGCTCTGGGAGAAAATAGAGAAGCATGCCGGGATCAGTAGTCATCAAAACCGCAACTCACGTTTCCTCCCTTTTGGAAGGAGGATAGATAGAGTTTCAGTGGCCGGGAAGACCAATTCAGATTCCTCCCAGAAACTCGGAAATCCACTCAGCGCTCGTCTACAAGACGACTCTCCATGAGGAAGCGATGCCTGACTGGAAAAGCAAGATCCCTAAAGAGGCGATAACTTAAGAATTGGATTTATTCGTCGAGGATGGTGAAATCAAAAGTGGATCTGCAGGGTATGAGACAGAGAGAGTATCGTTTTGCTGCACCTTGGCAGTTTGCCAAGATACTGTGGTCAAGGCACCGCGCCATGACCGTCGACAGGAATCTAAAGTCCATGCCGTCTTGCTGCGAGGGTTCGGTTACGTTTCTTTGTGGCTCTTTTACTTTGCTAGGATCTGCGTGTCGGTAGCACATTTCAGAGATACTACGTCGCGTTTGAAGAGACAAAATAACACTCGGTGGAACTTCAAGGAAGATTCACGAAGCCACGGTCCATGGCACTGCAAACCTTCAAATCCATCCCTCTTTTCTACATTGCAAACAGCAAAACTAGAAATAACACTTTCAAGGAAGATAATCTTTGCTTACTTGTGAACACTGTAGAGACGCTCCACTGCCTTAGCTAACGTTGTCTTCAGCCACAGCGAACACTTGCACCGTATACATGCTCCCCCTTTTCAGCCCGTTAAAACCCCCATTTCAGGGAAACCCCTCTTGTTGAAGTCGGGCACTCCCCAAACTTACGAACATTGTACCCCACTCCCGGGGCCTTCTTCAGGTTCCCGTTAGGCTGAAAGGGCTTTGCCTTTATTTTTCAGCAGTCAAAACCCCAAAAAAGTTTCCGGGCACTGTGGGGGAAAACAAGTTCGATGATCGTTAAAGCGGTTTTCTTTGCTTAGAAAACCGTCTGTTTTTTATGATAATTAAAGAATCAAATGCAAAAAGAGAAGAGGGACAACAAATACATCAAATAAATGAATGACTTTGAAAAATTCAGGAAGACATTCTTCCCCCTGATACACCCAACTTTCAATGTCCTCAAATTGGGTTTAAAAGTCCCTTTATTTCATGAAAAGGGTTTATCAGGACAATAACAGTTTAGGACAAGGTTAAAAAAAAAACAACTCCCGATCTCAAATTTTCCGGGTTTGCGACCCCCGGGGTGACCCGATGCGTCAAACGGGGGAAGCGAGACTGGGCCCCGGGGCGGACTTCTCCTTGTTTCACAAAGGATTTAAAAAAGGCCCGCTATTTGGGCTCCCTCTTTGACCCGGGGTTTCCCTGGAACCCTTTTTGGCGGGATTTAACACACAACCCTACCCCTCTAATTTGGTCCTCCCGAAGACTCACCGGTTCCATCTCCTTTGGAATTGTTTGGCCCCCGGCCCCTTTTATCCACCTGAACTTCCCCTCCCTCTACTCAGAATATGGCCCGCCGTCCACATCATCCTTTCCTTCTATTTTGACCTCTTGCTACAGAGAACCCCGCTCTTGTAGGGGGCAATTGAACCAAATTTATACCTCCAAAACGTTTTTTCCAGCCTGCTATAGTCCGGCCTTTTTTAAACTAGAGATGCGGGTCAGCCCGGTGATGCAAAAGGGGGGTCCCGATGCTGGGAATACTCACCTGTGGCCTTTGGGGGAGGCGCTGGGCCCTTTGGGGAAGTTGTTTTCCATCCACAGCGAAAACTTCCACCCTTTAGTTCCGGCCCGGGGATCAGCTGGAACATGGTGGCGGTCTCCCAATACCCCTGTCCAAATCAGGGGGGGGTAGTTCCCGGAATTTTTTATTTTAATGAACCACCCGCTGGGGGCTGAACTCCGCGTCATTTTGATGGAATTTGGGTTTTAATATCCTCAGCTGTCAGATTCAGGATCGTTTCAGGCTCTGGGAAAATAGAGAAGCATGCCGGGATCCCCTGGGCATCAAAAACCGCAAAATCCCGTTTTCCCCCCTTTTTTGGGAAAAGGAAGGGGTGAAAAGGGGTTTCAGTGGCGGGGGAAAACCCAATTCAGATTCCTCCCAGAAAACTGGGGGAAAAAATTTAAAACGCTGCTACAAGGCGACTCTCCATGAGGAAGCGATGCCCTGACTGGAAAAAGCAAGATCCCCAAAAGTAAGGCCGATAACTTTAGAATTTGGGTTTAGGTACCTTTGAGGATGGGGGAAATCAAAATGGATCTCGGGGGATGAGACCCAAAAAGAGTATGGGTTTTTCTGCCCGGGAAGTTTGCCAAGATACTGTGGGCAAGGCAGCTGGTGAACCCATTGGGTGGAATCTAAAGGGCCATGCCGTTTTTGCTGCGGGGTGGGTTGGTTACGTTTCTTTGTGGCTCTTTTTTCTTTTTCTGGGGTCGGCGTGTGTTCCTTTTTAGAGATACTACGTGGGTTTTAAAAGAAAAAATAACCTCGGTGGAACTTCAAAGGGGAAAATTCCCGAAACCACGGTCCATGGCACTGCAAACCTTCAAATCCATCCCTCTTTTCTACATTGCAAACAGCAAAACTAGAAATAAACTTTCAAGGAAAAAAAATCTTTTGCTTACTTGTAAACACTGTAGAGGGGGCTCCACTGCCTTGCGTAGCGTTGTCCAAACCACAAGGGAAAACTTCCCCGTATACCCTACGGTGAAAAAGGTTCCGCAACCATTTCAGTCCCTCCCTTTTTATGAAATCGGGGACTCCTGTTTGGGTTGAAAATTTTTACCCAAATTTCCCCCCTTCCAAAAGGTTCCCGTTAGGCTGAAGGACTTTTTCCCTGATTTTTCACCCGTCAAACCCAAAATTTTCCGGGCACTGTGGGGAAAACAAAGGTTCGATGATGGGTTAAGGGGACAGGAAAACCTCTGTTTGATGATTTAAAAACAAATGCCGAGACAGAGGACGAACAAAAACATCAAATAAATGAATGACCGAAAAGTTCAGGAAGACATTCTTCCTCTGATACACTAGCATTTCAATGTCCTCAAATGTTGATTAAACCCCCTCCCGTGATTTCCTTTAAAGGGTTTATCAGGACAATAACAGTTTAAAGGGCAAAAGGGTTTAAACAAAAAAACAACTCCAGATCTCAGGGTACCCCGGGGATTCGGGGACCCCCGGGGTGACCGATCCCTCAAGCGGGGCCCTTGAGACTGGGCGCTTTGCGGACTTCTCCCTTTTTTCACAAAGGATTTAAAAGGGCCATTTATTTGGGCTACCGTCCCACCGTGTGCCCTGGAACCCTTTTTTGGTGAGATTTAACACACAACCCTACCCCCCTAATTTTGGTCCTCCAAAAAGGGGGCTGGTTTTCCCTCTCCTTTGGCAATTTTTAGGCGCTTTTTTCCACCTGAACTTGCCCCTCCTCTACTTCCCGAATATGTCGGCCTCCCTCCTTTTCCTTTATATTTGACCTCTTGCCATACAGACAGTAGGGGTCAGTCGAACAGTTTATACCTCAGACGTTTTGTCCAGCCTGCTATAGTCCGGCCTTTTGCTAGAGATCGCTCAGCGGGTGATCACTAATGAAGTCAAATGCAGGACTACTCACCTGTGGAAACCGTGAGAGGGCAGCATCGCCTTCAGTGAAGTTGTCTCCATCCACAGCAGATACTTCCACATGTAGTTCGGCCAGGTATCAGCTGACTTATGGTGGCGGTCTCCGAATACACTGTCAAATCAGGGAGGGTAGTTCAGGAATTTCACCTTATAATGAACCACGCTGAGGGCTGAACTCCACGTCAGTGTGATGGAGGTGGTTGTAATATCCTCAGCTGTCAGATTCAGGATCGTTTCAGGCTCTGGGGAGAAATAGAAGCATGCCGGGATGTGCGGTAGTCATCAAACACGCAACTCACGTTTCCTCCCTTTTTGGAAAGGAGGATAGATAGAGTTTCAGTGGCGGAGAAGATGATTCAGATTCCTCCCAGAAACTGGGAGAATACATCAAGCGCTCGTCTACAGAGGGCACTTTTCCATGAGAGCGATGCCCTGACTGGAAAAGCAAGATCCACAAGAGTAAGGCAGATAACTTTAGGATTGGATTTAGAGTGCGTCTGAGGATGGTGAAATCAAAGAAGTGGATCTGCAGGGTATGAGACAGAGAGGTATCGTTTTGCTGCACCTTGGCAGTTTGCCAAGATACTGTGGTCAAGGCACGCGCGCGTGACCCGTCGACAAGGAATCTAAAGTCCATGTACGTCTTGCTGCCGAGGTGGTTCGGTTCGTTTCTTTGTGGCCAAGCTCTTTTTACTTTGCTAGGATCAGCGTCAGGTGGCACATTTCACAGATACTACGTGCAGAGTTTGAAGAGACAAAATATAACACTCCTCGGTGGAACTTCAAGGAAGATTCACGAGAAGCCACGAGGTCTGGCACTGCAAACCTTCAAATCCATCCCTCTTTTCTACATTTGCAAACAGCAAAACTAAAATAACACTTTCAAGGAAAGAATCTTTTGCTTACTTGTGAACACTGTAGAGGCGGCTCCACTGCCTTGCGTAACGTTGTCTTCAGCCACAGCGAACACTTGCACCGTATACATGCTCCCGGTGTCAGCCAGTTAAAACAACCATTTCAGAATCCACTCTTGTATGTCGGTCGGGCACTCCTGTGACTTGAACATTGTACCGACTCGCGGCCTTCTGTCAGGTTCCACGTTAGGCTGAAGGACTTTGTCGTGATGTTTTCAGTCAAACCTAAAATGTTTCCGGGCACTGTGGGAACACATTCGATGATCGTTGGCGGCTTTGCTTGAAAGCCGTCTGTTTGATGATAATTAAAGAATCAAATGCAGAGACAGAGGGACAGACAAATACATCAAATAAATGAATGACTCGAAAAGTTCAGGAAGACATTCTTCCTCTGATACACTAGTACAATGTCCTCAAATGTCGATTAAACCGTCCGGTTTTATTTCGAAAGGGGGTTTTTTTAGGACAATAACAGTTTGGACAAAGGGTTTAAACAAAAAACAACCCCCAGATCTCAGGGTACCCCGGGGGTTCCGGCATTTTTGGGCCCATCGTCAAGCGGGGCCCGGACTGGCCCGCTTTTTCGGACTTCTCCTTAAAGTTTCACAAAGGATTTAAAAAGGGGCTATTTGGGCTCGTCTTTGACCGTGTGCCCCCGGAACCATTTTTGGCGGGATTTAAAACACAACCCCACCCCCCAATTTGGTCCTCTGAGACTTTGGTTCCATCTCCTTTGGCAATTTTATTTTAACGCTTTTTTCCACCTGAACTTACCCGTCCTCTACTCAGAAATATGTCCAGCCGTCCACATCATCCTTTCCTTCTATTTTGACCTCTTGCTACAAAAACACGCTCTTGGGAGGGGGCAAATTGGGCCCAAATTTTTACCTCAGGCGTTTTGTCCAGCCTGCTATAGTCCGGCCCTTTTCGCTAGAGATAAACCCGCAGGTGTCGGAAGAAGTCCAATGGGGGGTTTTCTCCCCCTGTGGGGAAACCCCTGGGGAGAGGCAGCATCGCCTTCCCGTGAAGTTGTTCCATCCACAGCGATCCCTTTCCCCCGTGTAGTTCCCGGGCCCGGTATCAGCTGACTTATTTGGGGGCGGTCTCGAATACCCCTGTCAAATCAGGGGGGGGTAGTTCCGGGGAAATTTTTACCTTATAATGAACCCGCCCGCTGGGGCTGAACTTCCCTCTTTTGATGGAGGTGGTTTTTAATATCCTCAGCTGTCCCGATTCAAAGGGTGGGTTTTAGGCTCTGGGGGGAAAATAGAGAAGCATGCCGGGATCCGTAGTCATCAAAACCCCAACTCCGCGTTTCCTCCCCTTTTTTTGGGAAAGGGGGGAAGATAAAAAGTTTCAGTGGCGGGGGAAAACCCAATTCAGATTCCCCCCCAGAAAAATGGGGAAACCACTCCGGGTCGTCTACAAGGCGACTCTCCATGAGAAGCGATCCCTGACTGGAAAAACAAGATCCCCAAAGTAAAGGGGTAACAAAAAATTGGATTTAATGCGTTTGAGGGGTGGTGAAATCAAAAGTGGATCCTTTGGGGGATGGGACAAAAGAGAGTATGGGTTTTTCTGCACCCTTTGGGAGTTTCCGAAAACTGTGGGCAAAAACACCGCTCCTGACCCCTCCCACAGGAATCTAAAGTCCATGCCGTCTTGCTGCCCAGGTGGGTTGGTTACGTTTCTTTGTGGGTCTTTTTAAATTTGCTGGGGTCCCGGGGTGTGGGGAGCACATTTCAGAATCCCCGTGGCCCGTTTGAAGAGACAAAAAAACCCTCCCGGGGAAATTCAAAGGGGAAAATTCAAGGCCCCGGTCCATGGCACCAAACCTTAAAACCATCCCTCTTTTTTACATTGCAAACAGCAAAAATAGAAATAACACTTTCAAAAAGGGAAAGAAATCTTTTGCTTACTTGTAACACTGTAAGAGGCGGCCCCCACTGCCTTGCGTTTGCTTGTCTTCAGCCACAGCCCAACACCCCCTTTTAAAATGCTCCCGGTGTCAGCCCGTTAAAACAACCATTTCCCGGAATCCCCTCTTTGTATGAAGTGGGGGACTCCTGCTTGACTTGAACATTGTACCCCACTCACGGGCCCTTTTTGTCAGGTTTTTCCCCGTTAGGCTGAAGGACTTTGCCTTTATATTTTCACCCGTCAAACCTAAAAAAGTTTCCCCGGGGACTGTGGGGAAAACCGGGGGTTCCCATGTGTTAGGGGGTTTTCTTTGCCCAGAAAGCCTCTGTTTGATAAAAAATTAAAAGGGAAACAAATGCAGAGACAGAGGGACGAAAAAATACATCAAATAAATGAATATTTTGAAAAGTTCAGGGAAAACATTCTTCCTCTGATACACTAAACCCTACAATGTCCTCAAATGTTGATTAAACCGTCCGCGTGATTTCATGAAAGGGTTTATCAGGACAATAACATTTTTGGACAAAAGGGTTGGAAACCAAAAAAACAACTCCCGATCTCAGGGTACCGGTAGATTCCGGCGACCCCGGGGTGACCCATCGTCAAGCGGGAACCTGAGACTGGCCGCTTTTGCGGACTTCTCCTGTGTTTCCAAAAAGGGTTTAAAGGCCCGGGTATTTGGGCCCCGCGTCTTTGACCGTGTGCCCTGGAACCGTTCTTGGGGGGAGATTTAACACACAGCCCCTTTTTAATTTCCCGGGCCCTCTGAAAACTCTGGGCCCTCTCCTTTGGAAAATTTTTGACCCGGCGCTTTTTTCCACCTGAACTTGCCGTCCTCTACTCAGAATATGTCAACCCCTCCACATCATCCCCTTTTTCCCTTTTATGTTGACCTCTTGCCAAAAACACGCTCTTGTAGGGGGGCCCGTCGAAACCCGTTTATACCTCAGACGTTTTGTCCAGCCTGCTATAGTCCCGGGCCTTTTTTAAAAAAGAGGAAACCCAGCGGGGGTCAATTTAAAAAAGTCGAATGCGCCCAGGACTACTCACCTGTTGGAAACCCTGAGAGGCCGCCTTCGGGGAATTGTCTCCATCCACAACCCGATAAATTCCACCCCTGTAGTTCCCGGAGGTATCAGCTGACTTATGGTGGCGGTCTCGAATACACTTTTCAAATCAGGGAGGGTAGTTCCAGGAATTTTTACCTTATAATGAACCCGCCCCTGGGGGCTAAACCCCCCCTTAGTGTGATGGAAGGGGGTTTTTAATATCCTCAGCTGTCCCGATTCAGGATGGTTTTTTAGGCTCTGGGAAAAAAGAAGCATGCCGGGATCAGTAGTCATCAAAACCCAACTCCCCGTTTCCTCCCTTTTTTGGGAAAAGGGGGATAGGAGTTTCAAATGGCGGGGAAGACCCAATTCAGATTCCTCCCAGAAAAATTTGGAAATCCACTCAAACCTTGTCTCAAAACGACCCCCATGAGAAACGATGCCCTGACTGGAAAAGCAAGATCCCTAAAAAAAAGGCGATAACTTTAAAATTGGATTTAGATGCGTTTGAGGATGGTGAAATCAAAAAATGGATCTCGGGGGATGGGGACAGAGAGTATCGTTTTTGCTGCACCTTGGCAGTTTCCAAGATACTGTAGTCAAGGCCCGCTACGTGACCCCTCGACAGGAATCTAAAGTCCCTCCCTCCCTTTCTGCCGGGGGGTTGGTTCCCTTTTTTTTGTGGCTCTTTTTACTTTGCTAGGATCTGCGTGTGGTGGGACATTTCCGAATACCCCAAATTGCCCCGTTTGGGAAAGGGGGAAAAAAAACACCCCGGTTTGGGAAACCCAAAGGGGAAAATTCAAAAACGGTCCATGGCACTGCAAACCTTCAAATCCATCCCTCTTTTCTACCCTTGCAAAAAAGCAAAACTAGAAATAACACTTTCAAGGAAAAAAATCTTTTCTTACTTGTGAACACTGTAAAAAAGGGGTCCACTTTAAACGTAACGTTGTCTTCCCGCCACAGCGAACACTTGCACCCCCTTTTACATGCTCCCCCGGGGTCAAACCCGTTAAAACAGCCATTTTTAGAATCCACTCTTGTATTTAAGTCGGGCACTCCTGGAACTTGAACTTTACCCAAAATCGGCGCCTTTATCAGGTTCCCGTTAGGCCAAAAGGGCTTTTAAGTGAAAAGTTTTCCCGCAGTCAAACCTAAAATGTTTCCGGGCACTGTGGGAACCAAGGTTCGATGTCGTTAGGCGGTTTTTTTTTGCTTAGAAAGCCCTCTTTTTTTGATAAAAAATTAAAAAATCAAATGCAGGGAAAAGAGGGGCAGACAAATACATCAAATAAATGAATGACTCGAAAAGTTCCGGAAGACTTCTTCCTCGTACACTAACATTACAATGTCCCTCAAATTTAAAATTTTTCCCTCCGTGATTTAAAGAAAGGGTTTATCAGGACAATAACAGTTTAGGACAAAAGGGTTTAAACAAAAACTCAGATCCAGGGTTTCCCCTAGATTCCCGGGGACCCTTTGGGGGGACCCATCGTCAAAGCGGGGAAAAGCAGACTGGCGCCCGGGTTTTCGGACTTCTCCCAAAGTTTCACAAAGGTTTTAAAAAGGACCGCTAAATTTTGGGGTACCCGTCTTTGACCGTGTCCCTTGGCCCTTCTTGAGCGGATTTAACACACAACCATACCCCTCTAATTTCGGTCCCCCTGAAGACTCTCGGTTTTCCCTCTCCTTTGGCAATTTTAGGCCCCCTTTTTTCCACCTGAACTTGCCGTCCCCCTACTCAGAATATGTCAGCGTCCACATCATCCTTTCCTTCTATTTTGACCTCTTGCTACAGAGGCCCCTCTTGTAGGGGGGCAGTCAACCCGTTTATACCTCAGGCGTTTTGTCCAGCCTGCTATAGTCCGGCCTTTTGCTAGAATCCCCAACCGGGGGTACATAATGAAGTCAATGCCCCGGGGCTACTCACCTGTAAACCTTGAGGAGGACATCGCCTTCCAAATTAATTGTTTATCCACAGCAGATAAATTCCCCCGTGTGGTTTTGGCCAGGGATCCAACTGACTTATGGTGGCGGTCTCGAATACACTGTCAAATCAGGGGGGGGTAGTTCCCGGGAAATTTTTACCTTTAAAAGAACCCGCCCCTGAGGGGTGAACTCCCGTTAGTGTGATGGGGGTGGAATTTTTTAAAATCCTCAACTGTCAGATTCAGGATGGGTTTTAGGCTCTGGGGGGAAAATTTGAGAAGCATGCCCGGGGTCAGTAGTCATCAAAACCCCCAACCCGTTTTCCCCCCTTTTTTTGGGAAAAGGGGGATGATAGATAGAGTTTCAGTGGCAAAGGGAAAACCCCAAATTTAGATTCCTCCCGAAAATGGAAATCCCCCTCAAGGCCTTTGTCTACAAAAACGACTCTCCATGAGAAACGATGCCCTGACTGGAAAAACAAGATCCCTAAAAGTAAGGCGATAACTTTAAAAAATTTGGGTTTAGATGCGTCCCCGGGATGGTTTAAATCAAAAATGGATCTCGGGGGATGAGACAAGGTATCGTTTTGCTGCACCTTGGCAGTTTGCCCAAAATACTGTGGGCAAGGCACCCCTCCCTGACCCCTCGACCAGGAATCTAAAATCCATGCCCTCCCTGCGAGGGTGGTTGATTCCCCGTTTCTTTGTGGGTCTTTTTCCAGGATCTCGGATTTTCCCGGGAGCACATTTCCCCAAAATAAAAGTGCGGGTTTTAAGAGACAAAAATAACACTCTGGGGGAACTTCAAAAAAGGGAAAATTCACGAAGCCACGGTCCATTTGGGACTCAAACCTTCAAATCCCTCCTCTTTTCTACATTGCAAACAGCAAAACTGAAATAACACTTTCAAGGAAAAGAAATCTTTTTCTTACTTTGAACACTGTAAAAGGGGGCTCCCCCTGCCTTTGCGTAACGTTGTCTTCAGCCACAGGGAAAACTTACCCTATACATCTCCCGGTGTCCCGCCCGTTAAAACAACCATTTCAAATCCACCTTCTTGTATAAATGGGCACTCCCGTGACTTGAACGGGACCCGACTGCGGCGCCCCTTCCCGGTTCCCGTTAGGCTGGGGACTTTGTCGTGATTTTTTCACCCGTCAAACCTAAAATGTTTCCGGGGACCCGTGAACACCCAAATTGGGGTGATCGTTGGCCCGGTTTTTTTTTTAGCCGAAAGCCGTCTGTTTATTTATAATTAAAAAAATCAAATGCAGAGACAGAGGGACAGACAAATACATCAAATAAATGAATGGCCTTTGAAAAGTTCAGGAAACATTCTTCCTCTGATACACTAGCTTTCAATGTCCTCCCAAAAGTCGATTAAACGTCCGTTTATTTCATGAAAGGGGGTTTATCAGGACAATAAAAGTTTAGGACAAGGGTTTAAACAAAAAGCAACTCCCGATCTCAGGGGGACCCCGGGGGTTCCCCGACCCTGGGGGGGACCCCATCGTCAAAACGGGGCCTTTTTGGGGGACTGGCCCCGCTTTTTTTGGGGCTTCTCCTGTGTTTCACAAAAAGGTTTAAAAAAAGGGGCCCATTTGGGCTACGTCGGCCCTGTGCCCTGGAACCCGTTCTTGGCGGCGATTTAACACACAACCATACCCCTCTAATTTGGTCCTCTGAAGACTCTGGTTCCATCTCCTTTGGCAATTGTTGACCCGGCCGCTTTTATCCCCCCTGAACTTGCCCTCCTCTCTGAATATTCAGCCGTCCACATCCTTTCCTTCTATTTTGACCTCTTGCTACAGAGAACGCTCTTGTAGGGTCCGGGCCGGGCAAAATTTATACCTCAGGCCCTTTTTTCCCGCCTGCTATAGTCCGGCCTTTTCGCTTGGGGGATGTCAGCAGGTGATGCAATTTGGAAGTCCCGAAAGCCCCGGGGCTACTCACCTGTGGGGGCCCTTTAGGGGGGGGCAGCATGCCTTCAAATGAAATTGTCTCCATCCACAGCAGAAAACTTCCACCCCTGTAGTTCCCGGGCCCGGTATCAGCTGACTTATGGTGGCGGTCTCCCAATACATTCAAATCAGGGAGGGGAGTTCCCGGAATTTTCACCTTATAATGAAAAACCCGCCCCCTGAGGGGCTGAACTCCCCCTTATTGTGATGGAGGTGGTTGTAATATCCTCAACTGTCAGGTTTAGGATCGTTTCAGGCTCTGGGGGGAAAATGGGAAACATGCCGGGATCAGTAGTCATCAAAACCGCCCAAATCCCCTTTCCCCCCCTTTTTGGGAAAAGGGGGGATAGATAGAGTTTTTAGTGGGGGGAGGGCCCCAAATTTAGATTCCTCCCCAAAAAACTTGGGGAAAACCACTCAAGGGTCGTCTACAAGGCGACTCTCCATGAGCGATGCCCTGACTGGAAAACAAGATCCCCCAAAATAAGGGGATAACTTTAAGAATTGGATTTAGGTCTCTAGGGATGGTGAAATAAAAATGGATCCCGCAGGGTATGGGGACAGAGAGGGATGGGTTTTTCTGCACCTTGGCAGTTTTTCCAAGATACTGTGGTCAAGGCACCCCTGCTGACCCGTCGAAGGGGAAACTAAAGTCCCTGCCGTCTTGCTGCGAGGTGGTTGGTTGCGTTTCTTTTGTGGCTCTTTTTACTTTTTCTGGGGTCTCCGGGGTGGGCCCGGGAGCACATTTCAGAGATACTACTTGCGGTTTTTAAGAGATAAAAAAAACACTCGGTTTGGGAAATTCAAAGGGGAAAATTCCCCGAAACCCGCGGTCCATGGCACTGCAAACCTTCAAATCCATCCCTCTTTTCTACATTCAAACAGCAAAACCAAAAAAACACTTTCCCAAAGGAAAAAAATCTTTTTCTTACTTTTAACACTGAAAGAGGCCTCCACTCCTTGCGTAGCGTTGTCTTCAACCACAGCCCAAACGCACCCCGTATACATGCCCCGGTTTAGCCCAGTTAAAACAACCATTTTTAGAAACCACCCCTTGTATGAAGTGGGCACTCCTGGGACGAAAATTTTTACCCGACTTCGGCGCCTTCTATCCCGGTTCCCGTTAGGCTGAAAAGGGCTTTTGATTTATTTTTCACCCGTCAAACCTAAAAAAATTTTTGGGCACTGTGGGAACACAAGTTGATGTCGTTAAGGGTTTTTTTTTTGCTTAAAAAGTCTGTTTGATGATAATTAAAAAAAATCAAATGCAGGGAAAAGAGGGGCGAACAAATACATCAAATAAAATGAATGACTTTGAAAAGTTCCCGGAAAAACATTCTTCCTCTGATACACCCCAGCTTTCAATGTCCTCAAATGTCGATTAAACCCTCCGTGATTTCCTTTAAAGGGTTTAAACAGGACAATAACAGTTTAGGGCAAGGTTGAAAAAAAAAAGGGAACTCAGATCTCCCGGGTACCCCGGGAGATTCCCGGGGACCCTGGGGTGACGGAAAAATTTAAGCGGAACCGGGGCTGGGCCCCCTTTTGCGGACTTCTCCTGTGTTTCACAAAGGATTTAAAAACCCCTAATTTTGGGGGACCGCGTCTTTGACCCTGTGCCCGGAACCGATTTTTGGGGGATTTAAACACAACCCTACCCCTCAATTTCGGTCCTCTGAGACTCTCGGTTCCATTTTCCTTTGGCAATTGTTGACCCGGCGCTTTTATCCCCCCTAATTTTCCGTCCCCCTACTCCCGAAATGTCCCCCCGTCCACATCATCCTTTCCTTCTAGTGACCTCTTGCCCACAGAAAAGCCCCTTGTAGGGGTCATTAACAAATTTTTACCTCAGGCGTTTGTCCAGCCTGCCTTTTAGTCCGGCCTTTTTGTAGAGATCTCAACCCCGGGGATCGCCCAAAGAAGTCGAATCGCCCAGGAATACTCACCTGTGGGGCCGTGGGGAGAGGCAGCATAAGCCTTCAGTGAAATTGTCTCCCTCCCACAGCAGATAACCCACCCCTGTAGTTCCCCCCAGGTATCAACCCGACTTATGGTGGCGGTCTCGAATACACTTTCAAATCAGGAGGTAGTTCCCGGGAATTTTTTTACCTTAAAAATTTAACCACCCCCTGAGGGGCTGAACTCCCGTTAGTGTGATGGAGGTGGTTTACCTTTCCCCCAGCCTGTCAGATTCAGGATCGTTTCGGGGTCTGGGAGAAAATAAAAAAGCATGCCGGGATCATTTGTCATCAAAACCGCAACCTTCGTTTCCTCCCCTTTTTGGGAAAAAAGGGGTAGATAGAGTTTCAGTGGCGGGGGGAAAACCCCCTTCAGATTCCTCCCAGAAAACTTAGGGAAAACCACTCAAGCGGGTGCGTCTACAAGGCGACTCTCCATGAGAAACAAAGCCCTGACTGGAAAAGCAAGATCCCTAAAGAAAAGGGATAACTTTAAAATTGGATTTAGATGCGTCTGGGGATGGTGAAATCAAAGTGGATCTGCAGGGTATGAGACAGAAGGTATCGTTTTGCTGCACCTTGGCAGTTTGCCAAGATACTGTAGTCAAGGGACCTCCCTGACCCCTCGACGGGAAACTAAAGTCCCCTGCCCCTCTTGCTGCCCGGGGGGTTTAAATTTTTTACGTTTCTTTGTGGCTCTTTTTACTTTGCTGGGGTCTACCGGGTGCGGTGGGACATTTCAAGATACTAAATTAAGCAGTTTTTAAGAGACAAAAAATTAAAACCCCGGTTGGGGAAATTCAAAGGGAAAATTCCCGGGAAAACCCCGGGCCCATGGCACTGCAAACCTTAAAAACCCTCCCTCTTTTCCACACAAACAGCAAAACTAGAAATAGCACTTTCAAGGAAGAAAAATCTTTTTTCTTACTTGTAGACACTGTAAAAGGGGGCTCCACTGCCCCTTTCGTAAACGTTGTCTTCAGCCACAGCGAACACTTGCACCGTATACATGCTCCCCCGGGGTCAACCCGTTAAAACAGCCATTTCCCGGGAAACCCCTTTTATGAAATTGGGGGCCCCCTGTTTCTTGAACATTGTACCCCACTCGGCGCTTCTTCGGGTTCCCGTTAGGCTGAAGGACTTTGTTGGGGATGTTTTCAGCAGTCAAACCCAAAAAGTTTCCGGGCACTGTGGGAACACAAGGTTCGATGATCGTTGGCGGTTTTCTTTGCTTAGAAACCCCTCTGTTTTATGATAATTAAAGAAACAAATGCAGAGACAGAGGGACAACAAAAAACAAAAAAATAAATGAATGACTTCCCAAAAAATTTTAGGGGGAAAATTCTTTCCCCTGATGCCCCTAGCATTACAATGTCCCCAAATGTCGATTAAACCCCTCCGCGTTTTATTTAAAGAAAGGGGGTTTTTTTAGGACAATAACAGTTTAAAGGGCAAGGTTGAAACAAAAAGCAAAATCCCGATCCAGGGTTTGGAGAAATTTCCCACGACCCTGGGGTGACCCCATCGTCAAGCGGGGGACCGAGACTGGCGCCCCCTTTTTGGGGGACTTCTCCCCGTTTTTCACAAAAAGGGTTTTAAAAAACCGCTATTTGGGCTACCGTCTTTGACCCCTGTCCCTTTGGGAACCCTTTTTGGGAGATTTAACACACAACCCCCAAACCCCCCTTTTGGTTTCTGAGCTCACCGGTTCCATCTCCTTTGGCAATTTTTTGACCCCCGCTTTTATCCACCTGAACTTGCCGTCCTCTACTCAGAATATGTCAGCCCCTCCCATCATCCCCTTTTCCCTTTTTATTTTTGACCTCTTGCCCCAGAGAACCACGCCCCTTGTAGGGGTCATTAACCAAATTTATACCTCCCGGGTTTTTCCAGCCTGCTATAGTCCGGCCTTTTTTTTTAGAGGGCCCCGGGGGGTGTGAGTGGGAAGCCGGGGGTACTCACCTGTGGAAACCGTGGGGGAGGCAGCATGCCCCTTCCGGGGGAAGTTGTCTCCATCCCCAGCAGATACTTCCCACACGTGTAGTTCGGCCAGGTATCCCGCTGACTTATGGTGGCCCCGGGCTCAATACCCCTGTCAAATCAGGGGGGGGTAGTTCCCGGAATTTTCACCTTATAATTTAACCACGCCGCTGAGGGGGTGAACTCCCGTCAGTGTGATGGAGGTTGGTTTTTAATATCCTCAACTGTCCCGATTCAGGATCGTTTCAGGCTCTGGGGAGGGAAAAAAGAAGCATGCCGGGATCAGTAGTCATCAAAACCCCCCAACTCCGTTTCCTCCCTTTTTTGGGAAAGGGGGGATAGATGGGGGTTTCAGTGGCGGGGAAGGAAAATTTAGATTCCTCCCCGGCTTGGGGGAAAACCCCCTCCCAAGGCTCGTCTAAAGGCGACTCTCCATGAGAAGCGATGCCCTGACTGGAAAAACAAGATCCCTTTTAAATAAAAAGGGGATAACTTTAAAAATTGGATTTAGGTCGTCCCGAGGTGGGTGAAATCAAAAATGGATCTCGGGGGATGGGGACAGAGGAAAAGTCGTTTTGCTGCACCTTGGGGGTTTTCCAAGGGGAAAAAATGGGCAAGGCACCGCTCGTGACCCCTCGACGGAAAACTAAAGTCCATGCCGTCTTTGCTTTCCCGGGGGGGTTGGGGTTTACGTTTTTTGTGGCTCTTTTTTTCTTTGCTGGGGTCTCGGGTAGCCGGTTTTGCCCTTTCAAGATACCCAAATCGCGGTTTTTAAGAGACAAAAATAACACTCCCCTTTGGAAATTCAAAAGGGAAAATTCCGCAAACCACGGTCCCTGGCCTGCAAACCTTCAAATCCATCCCTCTTTTCTAAAATTGCAAACAAAAACCCAAAAAAACACTTTCAAGGAAAAAGAATCTTTTCTTCCTTTGAACACTGTAAAAAGGGGGCTCACTGCCTTCGTAACGTTGTCTTCAGCCACAGCGAACACTTGCCCCGTATAAAGCTCCCCTTTTCCCGCCCCGTTTTAAAAAAGCCATTTTTTAGAATCCACTCTTGTATCAAATGGGGGCCCCCTGTGACTTGAACTTGTACCCGACTTGCGGCGCCCTTTTTCCCGGTTCCCGTTAGGCTGAAGGACTTTAAACCTTTATGTTTTCAGCAGTCAAACCCAAAAAAGTTTCCCGGGGACTGTGGGGAAAACCAAGGTTGATGATCGTTAAGTTTTTTTTTGCTTTAAAAACCGTCTGTTTTGATAAAAATTAAAAGAATCAAATGCAAGACAGAGGGGCAAAATACATCAAATAAA
>NW_024381568.1:0-5095 GCF_016835505.1 Polypterus senegalus
GTGCTTTTCAGTGAGCAGATAGAGCTACCTGCCTAGTCTCGGGGCCTACTTGCCCATAGGACCAGGCTTGTTTGTGGTTGGCCGTCAGGTCCAACCTCCATGCTTTATTTTATTCACCTGCCAGTCTGGGCACCCCTAGGTGGTAAATGGGCTTTGGCCAGGAAGGCAGGCACTCTCCCCAAGAGAGCATACTGAGTCCCTTTGCCTCCCTCCAGGGCAGCCCAATTCTGTGAGCCCACCCGCACACCCTGGCCACTCGGATGGGCTAGATATGAGTGCCGGGGCGGAGCCCGCACGGTCACGCCAACCAGGGCACCCTCCCGCCTGAATACTCGGCCCGTACGCTCCCACCTGGGTATATTGCAGGTCCTGTCCCTTCTCCTCCGGGACTTCTCCATCCTGCCGGCTACGCCACTGTCACAAGAACGAGACATTGACAGATAAAGAGTTGGGGCAGCCACCCGTATATTGTGGTATCCTGGCTGCAAAGTCGTTTTCTTTCAGTAAAATACAGAGCACTGAAGTTCCACAACCGAGTCCAAAACAAGACTAAAGAAACAAAGGAAAAGGGGCAGGTTTTAAAGGGGGAGACAGGAAGTGAGGTCGTATGGATCCGGCACGTGGTCTTCCACCATTGGCTCAGAGCGGAGGTGACATCAGAGGGACTGGAGCTGGTGTGGCCGACTTCCATTGGCTCCGTCCCGGAAGTGATGTCAGGTGATCCAGGTGAAATCCCCCGGGGATGGTCTACAGGCAAGGGAGAAAAAGAGTCAGTGCACTCTGCCACACCCCGGCATGCCTCCGAACTGCCTTCACTCAAGCCCTTTAGCTGCCTCCCATGCGCACGTGTGTGACAGTGGTCAGTGTGTATGAGGGCCAAACAGGCTAGAAATCATATATTTTTCTCGTAATCAATTGGTTTACATGTGAACACTATTGGTTTATGAATATTTACTATTGGTTTGCATGCATACTAAATTGGTTTGCATGTGTACAATACTGGTTTCATTCATATCATCTATATTGGTTGCCCATTGTCACACACGTGCAGTTCTGAGGCATGCCGGGATGTGGCAGAGTGCACTGACTTTTTCTCCCTTTCCTGTAGACCATTCTCAGGGGAAATTCCACTTGGCTCTCTTTATGTCACTTCCAGGACCGAGCCAATGGAAGTAGACCTTACCGGCTCCGGCCCCTGTGATGTCATGTCCGAGCTCGATCCAGTGATTGAAGAACATGGGCCCGATCCTTATGACCTCACTTCCAGTCTTCTCCTTTAAAAGCCTGCCCTTTTCCCTGAGTCTTGTTTTGGGCTCATTTGTATGCACGCTCAGTGCTGTTTATTGTGATAAAAAACGACTTTGCAGCAAGGATACCAGAATATACGGGTGGCTGTCCCAAACCTTTATTGGAGTATGTCTCATTATTGTGACATTGGCGTAGCCGGCAGGATCGAGAAGTCTTGTAAGAGAAGGGGACAGGACCTGCAACACATCCAGGTGGGAGCGTAACAGGGCCGAGTTTCCAGGCAGGGAGGGTGTCCCGTGTTTTGGAATGGCCCGGTACAGGCTTTCAACAGTGGTTGAAATTTAAGGCAGGTATAACCTGTGTCCACGGGGAAACCCGCTGGTACAGGAACGCCGTTTGTGTCATCAGCTACGGAGAATCACTTCAGAAATTAACCGCGGCAATCCTCCCTGATCCTCCACACCCGCTGGTACTAGGGCGGACTAGCTTAATATTAAAAGCGTGAGAGACATACCACCCTGGAGTTAACTTGGGCCTAGTTATGGACGGAGATGAGCCATCTCAAACTGCCTCCACGCCGTGTAATCAGCCGCAGAGACAGATGAAGCAGCCATCCTGGGTGACGTAGCAACTCCCGGCCGTCGCGTGCTGACACGTCATCCACCAGCGCCGCAGTGTAGCGGGAGGAGACCACGCCCATTGAGGTCGGTGCAGACCCTCTCTCCCTTTTACGGTTCCAATTTGGAGAGATGCCGGCCTCCTTTTAAAGGGAGCAATGAAGTGTCGACTCCCTGAAATTTGCAAAAAATGCCGTTGTCCTAGTCAACGACCACGCGCACAAACCAGTCAATGCCACAGGGCCTTCAGTTTGTGTTAGACATCAACCTTCTATCGGTAGCAATGCATGATGGGCAGGAGAGAAGGCTGCTGTAATCCGCTGGACCTTCCGGCGGCAGGTCTGTAAGTTAGCAAACGCCCACCTCCTAGGTGGCCACTTGGGCACCAAAAAACCCTGGAGCGGATCAAGCTCCGTTTCTACTGGCCGGGAATCAATGAGGAGGTACGTCGCTTTTGCACTTCCTGGCCGGAGTGTCAACTGACACAAATTCCAAGATAGGACCTTGCTCCTCTCGTCCTATTCCCTGATTGACATTCCCTTCCATCGAATTGGGGTTGATATAGTCAGAACTCTAGAGCCCTCAGTCCGAGGACACAAGTACATTCTATTCCTTGTGGATTATGCTACCAAATACCCCAATGCTGTTCCGCTGCGCCAGTCACTTCAAAGCCACGCACGGAATTACTAGCGGTCTTTATGCGCTGGGTACCCCAAGGAAGTCTTGATGGACCAGGGGACACCTTTCACCTCGGAGACGGAATGGGATTATCATGGAACCTGCTGAAACCGTGGAAGGACAGGGATCCCGACCCCTCCTCCAGCCAGCCCCGCTCACACACAGCCTTAACTTCGGTGCGTACTTAAGTCCCAGACCTGCAGGAGCTGGAAACAGGAGGTGGTCAGTGAGAACCCCGGAATGACCTCTGGTTGAGCACAATATTGTGACAGAGCCCGGGGTTATTGTCCGAGAACGCCCGTATCGTCTTCCCGAGGCAAAAAGGGCTGAAGTGGAGCTTGAGATCAAACGCATGCTGGAACTAGGTGTGATTGAGGAAAGTTAGTCTCTGGTCCAGTCCCATTGTGCTCGTCGGTAAGCCTGACAGGAGTTGGAGGTTTTGCAGTGGCTTCCGCGGCTTGATCAAGTCTCCAATTTGATGCCTATCCAATGCCATGAGTGGACGACCTCCTCGAAAGGCTTGGACAGGCTCGATATTTGACCACACTGGACATGACAAAAGGGTACTGGCAGGTTCCTTTAACGGACCCCACGAAGGAAAAGACCGCGTTTAGTACCCCTAGCGGACACTGGCAGTATCGTGTACTTCCATTTGGGTAACACGGGGCTCCAGCAACCTTCCAGCGTCTGGTGGACAAAGTGTTCCAGCCTTATAACTCATACAGTGCTGCCTACCTGGACGACATGGTCATCTATTCCGGCACATGAAGGGAACACCTACAGCATGTCTGAGCGGTATTGCGGGCACTTGGTGAGGCCGGGCTCCCGGGTTAATCCCAAGAAATGATTGAGCGAGGCCAAATATTTAGGCTACCTGGTGGGTTGGGGTACCGTAAGGCCACAGTGCTCCAAAGTTGATGCCATTTTGAAATGGCCCCGTCCGCGAACCAAGCGGCAGGTCCAAGCTTTTCTCAGGTTAGTTACCACCGGTTTGTACCCCGGTTCTCGGAGAGAGTGGTGCCCTTGACTGATTTAACAAAGAAGAGGGCCCCGAACATTGTGGTATGGACTGAGAAGACAGGCGCTGCATTTGGTGACTTGAAGCAGGCCCTTACGTCCACACCTATTTTGATGGTACCTAACTTTTCTTCACCTTTCATCCTCCAGACAGACGCTTTGGACACAGGCATGGGGGCCGTGCTGAGCCAAAGTGTCGATGGTGTGGAACACCCCATGTTCCTGAGCCGAAACTGTTGGACCGGGAGACCAGGTATGTAGTGGTGGAAAGGGAGGCTTTGGTGATTAAATGGGCGATTACTCAGCTTAGGTACTACCTGTTGGGCCGGGAATTCACCCTTGTCACGGACCATGCACCTCTCCAGTGGATGGCCCTGCACAAGGAGTCGAATCCGCGGGTCACCCGGTGGTTTCTCGACCTACAGCCGTATAATTTTTAGCTCGTTCATCGCCGAGGTGCTCTCCATTCCAACACTGATGCTCTTTCTCGGGTTCACGACCTCTCGGTTAGGGTCGCCAGACCCAACTGCTCTGGGCTAAAGGTTGCCTTGTCACACACGTGCACATGGGAGGCAGCTAAAGGGCTTGAATGAAGTTCGGAGGCATGCCGGGATGTGGCAGAGTGCACCGACTCTTTTTCTCCCTTTCCTGTAGACAATTCCCGGGAGATTCCACCTGGCTCTCTTAACGTCACGTCCGGGACTGAGCCAATGGAAGTAGACCTTACCGGCTCCAGCCTCCGTGATGTCACGTCCGGGCTCGATCCAATGATTGAAGAACATGGGCCTGATCTTTATGACCTTACTTCCTGTCTTCCACTTTAAAAGCCTGCCCTTTTTCCCTTTTCCCTCAGTCTTGTTTTGGACTCATTTGTATGCACATCAGTGCTGTTTATTGTGATAAAAAACGACTTTGCAGCCAGGATACCAGAATATATGGGTGGCTGCCCCAAACCTTTATTGGGTATGTCTCATTATTGTGACACCATATATTATTGGTTTGTACGTGAACTATAATCGTTTGTATATGCATACCACTTTTTTGCTTATGAACTATATCGATTTGTGTGTGCACATCACTGTTTGTTATTGGTTTGAGAGTGAACTGCATCGGTTTACGCTCACATGTTATCGGTTTGCGTATGAACTATATTGGCTTGCATTCTTTGCCGATCTAAAAATGGATTTGTGTATGCAATATATTGATTTCATGCACATCTTATACTAGTTTCATTGGGTAATATGTCGGTTTTGGGCTTGAACTCTATTGGTTATATGTGTGTATTATGTCGATTTTGTTTACGGAACATACTGGTTTAGCGATGCACTCTATCGCAACTTTGTAGATGAACTATATCAGTTCTGTGTGCAAACTGTATTGGATGTTCACGTGATCTTCTGCAACAATGGGAGCGGCAAGAAACAGGAACTCAAGGGCTGGTAGAGTCATGGAGCATGAAAAGAAGTGGACAGGAGAAAATCTCGTTAAAACAGTAGTATTTTCTTTCAAAATTTGAAGGACTTAGTTAGCTCTGT